>NW_026284640.1:30000-147500 GCF_023373465.1 Oncorhynchus keta
GGGAGAAACCAACGGTAACAGCTGTCAGTTATTCAGAATCCTGTAGAGAAACCAACTGTCAGTTATTCAGCATCCTGTGGAGAAACCAACTGTCAGTTATTCAGCATCCTGTGGAGAAACCAACTGTAACAACTGTCAGTTATTCAGCATCCTGTGGAGAAACCAACTGTAACAACTGTCAGTTATTCAGCATCCTGAGGAGAAACTAACTGTAACAACTGTCAGTCATTCAGCATCCTGAGGAGAAACCAACTGTAACAACTGTCAGTCATTCAGTATCCTGAGGAGAAACCAACTGTAACAACTGTCAGTCATTCAGTATCCTGAGGAGAAACCAACTGTAACAACTGTCAGTCATTCAGCATCCTGTGGAGAAACCAACTGTCAGTTATTCAGCATCCTGTGGAGAAACCAACTGTAACAACTGTCAGTCATTCAGCATCCTGTGGAGAAACCAACTGTAACAACTGTCAGTTATTCAGCATCCTGTGGAGAAACCAACTGTAACAACTGTCAGTTATTCAGTATCCTGAGGAGAAACCAACTGTAACAACTGTCAGTTATTCAGTATCCTGTGGAGAAACCAACTGTAACAACTGTCAGTCATTCAGCATCCTGTAGAGAAACCAACTGTAACAACTGTCAGTCATTCAGCATCCTGTAGAGAAACCAACTGTCAGTTATTCAGCATCCTGTGGAGAAACCAACTGTAACAACTGTCAGTTATTCAGCATCCTGGGGAGAAACCAACTGTAACAACTGTCAGTTATTCAGAATCCTGTGGAGAAACCAACTGTCAGTTATTCAGCATCCTGTGGAGAAACCAACTGTCAGTCATTCAGCATCCTGTGGAGAAACCAACTGTCAGTCATTCAGCATCCTGGGGAGAAACCAACGGTAACAGCTGTCAGTTATTCAGAATCCTGTAGAGAAACCAACTGTCAGTTATTCAGCATCCTGTGGAGAAACCAACTGTCAGTTATTCAGCATCCTGTGGAGAAACCAACTGTCAGTCATTCAGCATCCTGTAGAGAAACCAACTGTAACAACTGTCAGTTATTCAGCATCCTGTGGAGAAACCAACTGTAACAACTGTCAGTTATTCAGCATCCTGAGGAGAAACCAACTGTAACAACTGTCAGTTATTCAGTATCCTGTGGAGAAACCAACTGTAACAACTGTCAGTCATTCAGCATCCTGTGGAGAAACCAACTGTAACAACTGTCAGTTATTCAGAATCCTGTGGAGAAACCAACTGTCAGTCATTCAGCATCCTGTGGAGAAACCAACTGTCAGTCATTCAGCATCCTGTGGAGAAACCAACTGTCAGTCATTCAGCATCCTGAGGAGAAACCAACTGTCAGTCATTCAGCATCCTGTGAAGAAACCAACTGTCAGTCATTCAGCATCCTGTGGAGAAACCAACTGTCAGTCATTCAGCATCCTGTGGAGAAACCAACTGTCAGTCATTCAGCATCCTGTGGAGAAACCAACTGTCAGTCATTCAGCATCCTGGGAGAAACCAACTGCAGTGCTGTACAGACTACTACTCAGCTGATTTAACTGAGGTCTGGAGACTACAGACAGAAGCCAAAGAAAGAGTTGCCTTTGGGTTTATTGTTCAGGTGAATGAATGTACTCAACTCATCTTGCTGTTTGGAGTGTCTTGGGAAAAAGAGTCAGGAAACACGCTGGCTGATAAAAGAAAGTAACCAGGCGTGAAAACATGTTGCTGCTTAGCTTCGCCTCACGGAGTCAGAGAAGATTTATAGTCATATTTATTGTTATTGTTACAGCAATTAGGGATTGGTTTGGGTTGTAGGGTTTCATAATATAGTTTACAAATCAGAAAAATACATGAAATATTGATGAATTCCCCATAAATCACACGTTGAAAAGTGGTGGTAGATTTATGTAAGGAAATGGCAATAGCCAGTATAGTGAATGCATACACAGGTTAAACATAATGTCACGATCGTTATAACGAGCGGACCAAGATGCAGCGTGGTGTTTCCATCCTTTTATTTTGAAAAATAAACTTTAAAAGAAAAACAAAACAATAAAGAGAAGAAGAAAAAAACGGAAACGTGAAGCTCAGAGGCAACTATACCTAGACAACATCCCACAAAGCACAAAGGGGAAATGGCTGCCTAAACATGATCCCCCCCCCAATCAGAGACAACTATACCTAGACAACATCCCACAAAGCACAAAGGGGAAATGGCTGCCTAAACATGATCCCCCCCCAATCAGAGACAACGAATAAACAGCTGCCTCTGAATGCGGGAACCATACCGGGCCAACATAAATCATTAATCACCTAGATAACCCACCCTAGTCACTGTCACGCCCCGACCAACGTAGAGAATAAACAGGGCGTGACACATAATCTAATAGGAAAACACGTTTTATACATGCAACACTGATGTAAAATACAGTAAGAACACAAACGGATTCATTGTTTGCTGTTTGGGGTTTTAGGCTGGGTTTCTGTACAGCACTTTGAGATATCAGCTGATGTACGAAGGGCTATATAAATACATTTGATTTGATTTGATTTGATTTGATTCATTCTGCTGTCTTGTATTTCCCGTCATATACAGAAGTATCATTTTAAAAAAAAGACTTCATGTCTATGACCTTTCACTGAGAAAAGACCTATAACTTCATAGACAACTGGATTTAAATGGTGCTTGGTTGTTGTCTTCAGGAAGTGGAATGGAGGAACGGTGGCGTTTTTGATTGGTTGTTGTCTTCAGGAAGTGGAATGGAGGAACGGTGGCGTTTTTGATTGGTTGTTGTCTTCAGGAAGTGGAATGGAGGAACGGTGGCGTTTTGATTGGTTGTTGTCTTCAGGAAGTGGCATGGAGGAACGGTGGCGTTTTTGATTGGTTGTTGTCTTCAGGAAGTGGAATGGAGGAACGGTGGCGTTTTGATTGGTTGTTGTCTTCAGGAAGTGGAATGGAGGAACGGTGGCGTTTTGATTGGTTGTTGTCTTCAGGAAGTGGAATGGAGGAACGGTGGCGTTTTGATTGGTTGTTGTCTTCAGGAAGTGTTACTCCTCTTCCTGGTCTGTAGTCTCGTCTTCCTGGTCTCTTCCTCGTTGTCGCTGTCACAGCTCCTCTGAAAACACAACCAGTATTGTCTATTTCTAGGAGGTACAACTCTGTTTCTCTGTAATGACTCCAGTAATAGATAGTGAATAGAATAGCTGTCAGGTAGGCCGTCATCTCTGTACTCCAGAGTGGACCGCAGTTAAACACAATGACAAGGTTCAGTATGTTGCTTAGTTACTGTGGATTATAGATATGATTGGGTAGATCCGTGTGAATGACTTTCGTGTGTATCTTGCTGAGATGACAACGCAACAGTATTTGTGTTTTACGTAACCGAGGGCAACAGCACGACAACACATCACTTCTTGACCCATCACTAACAAGTTTACACACACGTCCCATGTACTGGCTGAGTGATCAGCGGCATCAGCAGCATTACATGGGTTAATTAGACATAGATTGTGCAATATTAATTCATGACTGTGCAATACAATGGCCATGTACTCTTATAATCCCCACCAGGCACAGCCAGAAGAGGACTGGCCAGCCCTCATAGCCTGGTTCCTATATATATAAATAATATAATAATATAATAATATATAATAATATAATAATATATATATATATGGTTCCTCTCTAGGTTTCTAATCTCCACCCTGCACAGCCAGAAGAGGACTGGCCAGCCCTCATAGCCTGGTTCCTCTCTAGGTTTCTAATCTCCACCCTGCACAGCCAGAAGAGGACTGGCCAGCCCTCATAGCCTGGTTCCTCTCTAGGTTTCTAATCTCCACCCTGCACAGCCAGAAGAGGACTGGCCAGCCCTCATAGCCTGGTTCCTCTCTAGGTTTCTAATCTCCACCCTGCACAGCCAGAAGAGGACTGGCTAGCCCTCATAGCCTGGTTCCTCTCTAGGTTTCTAATCTCCACCCTGCACAGCCAGAAGAGGACTGGCCAGCCCTCATAGCCTGGTTCCTCTCTAGGTTTCTAATCTCCACCCTGCACAGCCAGAAGAGGACTGGCCAGCCCTCATAGCCTGGTTCCTCTCTAGGTTTCTTCCTAGGTTCTGGCCATTCTAGGGAGTATTTCCTAGCCACCGTGCTTCTACACCTGCATTGCTTGCTGTTTGGGGTTTTAGGCTGGGTTTCTGTACAGCACTTTGAGATATCAGCTGATGTACGAAGGGCTATATAAATACATTTGACTGATTGATTATTCATTAGACATAGACTGTGTAATATTAATGGGTAAATTAGACAGACTGTGTGTGTGTGTGTGTGTGTGTGTGTGTGTGTGTGTGTGTGTGTGTGTGTGTGTGTGTGTGTGTGTGTGTGTGTGTGTGTGTGTGTGGTCATCACCTGGTCCTGTTGTTGTTCCTGCCCTTTTCTCATCATCCTGGTCAGGTGGTTACACAGAGACACAATCCTGATAGACATCTAGACAACACAGAGACACAATCCTGATAGACATCTAGACAACACAGAGACACGTTCCTCATAGGTTTCTAGACACAATCCTCATAGACATCTAGACAACACAGAGACACAATCCTCATAGACATCTAGACAACACAGAGACACAATCCTGATGGACATCACAGAGACACAACTAATAGACATCTCGTCCCCCACAATCCTCATAGACATCTAGCACAGAGACACAATCCTGATAGACATCTAACACAGAGACACAATCCTCATAGACATCTAGACAACACAGAGACACAATCCTGATAGACATCTAGACAACACAGAGACACAATCCTCATAGACATCTAGACAACACAGAGACACAATCCTAGACATCTAGACACACAGAGACACTCCTGATAGAGCCTGGTTCCTCACAGAGACAGGTTTAGACATCTAGACAACCAGAGACACAGCCAGAGAGGATCTAGACAACACAGAGACACAATCCTCATAGACATCTAGCCTGGTTCATCTAGATAACAGGACACAATCTGATTGACATCTAGATAACACAGAGACACAATCCTCACAGACCAGACAAGGACTGGACACCCCTCATAGACATCTAGTTCCACAGAGACACAATCCTGATAGACATCTAGACAACACAGAGACACAATCCTGATAGACATCTAGACAACACAGAGACACAATCCTGATTGACATCTAGATAACACAGAGACACAATCCTCATAGACATCTAGACAACACAGAGACACAATCCTGATAGACATCTAGACAACACAGAGACACAATCCTCATAGACATCTAGACAACACAGAGACACAATCCTCATAGACATCTAGACAACACAGAGACACAATCCTGATGGACATCACAGAGACACAATCCTAATAGACATCTCGTCCCCACAGAGACACAATCCTCATAGACATCTAGTCCCCACAGAGACACAATCCTGATCGACATCTAGACAACACAGAGACACAATCCTGATCGACATCTAGTCCCCACAGAGACACAATCCTGATAGACATCACAGAGACACAATCCTCATAGACATCTAGACAACACAGAGACACAATCCTCATAGACATCTTACAACACAGAGACACAATCCTCATAGACATCTAGACAACACAGAGACACAATCCTGATTGACATCTAACAGGACACAATCCTCATAGACATCTTTCCTCATAGACATCTAGACAACACAGAGACACAATCCTGATTGACATCTAGATAACACAGACATCTAGACATCTAGACAACACAGAGACACAATCCTGATAGACATCTAGACAACACAGAGACACAATCCTCATAGACATCTAGACAACACAGAGACACAATCCTCATAGACATCTAGACAACACAGAGACACAATCCTGATGGACATCTCGTCCCCACAGAGACACATCCTAGCCTAGTCCCCACAGAGACACAATCCTGATGACATCTATACAACACAGAGACACAATCCTGATAGACATCACAGAGACACAATCCTCATAGACATCACAACACAGAGACAATCCTGATAGACATCTAGACAACACAGAGACACAATCCTCATAGACATCTAGACAACACAGAGACACAATCCTCATAGACATCTAGACAACACAGAGACACAATCCTGATTGACATCTAGATAACACAGAGACACAATCCTCATAGACATCTAGACACACAGAGACACAATCCTCATAGACATCTAGACAACACAGAGACACAATCCTGATGGACATCACAGAGACACAATCCTAATAGACATCTAGACAACACAGAGACACAATCCTCATAGACATCTAGACAACACAGAGACACAATCCTGATAGACATCTAGACAACACAGAGACACAATCCTGATAGACATCTAGACAACACAGAGACACAATCCTCATAGACATCTAGACAACACAGAGACACAATCCTCATAGACATCTAGACAACACAGAGACACAATCCTCATAGACATCTAGACAACACAGAGACACAATCCTGATTGACATCTAGATAACAGAGACACAATCCTCATAGACATCTAGACAACACAGAGACACAATCCTGATAGACATCTAGACAACACAGAGACACAATCCTCCTAGATAGACACACAGAGACACAATCCTGATAGACATCACAGAGACACAATCCTCATAGACATCTAGACAACACAGAGACACAATCCTCATAGACATCTAGACAACACAGAGACACAATCCTCATAGACATCTAGACAACACAGAGACACAATCCTCATAGACATCTAGACAACACAGAGACACAATCCTCATAGACATCTATACAACACAGAGACACAATCCTCATAGACATCTAGACAACACAGATACACAATCCTCATAGACATCTAGACAACACAGAGACACAATCCTGATGGACATTTTTATATCTTTATTTAACCAGGCAAGTCAGTTAAGAACAAATTCTTATTTTCAATGACGGCCTAGGAACAGTGGGTTTAACTGCCTGTTCAGGGGCAGGACAACAGATTTGTACCTTGTCAGCTCGGGGGTTTGAACTTGCAACCTTGCGGTTACTAGTCCAACGCTCTAACCTCTAGGCTACCCTGCCTGGTTACTAGTCCAACGCTCTAACCACTAGGCTACCCTGCCTGGTTACTAGTCCAACACTCTCACCACTAGGCTACCCTGCCTGGTTACTAGTCCAACACTCTAACCACTAGGCTACCCTGCCTGGTTACTAGTCCAACACTCTAACCACTAGGCTACCCTGCCTGGTTACTAGTCCAACACTCTAACCACTAGGCTACCCTGCCTGGTTACTAGTCCAACGCTCTAACCACTAGGCTACCCTGCCTGGTTACTAGTCCAACGCTCTAACCACTAGGCTACCCTGCCTGGTTACTAGTCCAACACTCTCACCACTAGACTACCCTGCCTGGTTACTAGTCCAACACTCTCACCACTAGGCTACCCTGCCTGGTTACTAGTCCAACGCTCTAACCACTAGGCTACCCTGCCTGGTTACTAGTCCAACACTCTCACCACTAGACTACCCTGCCTGGTTACTAGTCCAACACTCTAACCACTAGGCTACCCTGCCTGGTTACTAGTCCAACACTCTAACCACTAGACTACCCTGCCTGGTTACTAGTCCAACGCTCTAACCACTAGGCTACCCTGCCTGGTTACTAGTCCAACGCTCTAACCACTAGGCTACCCTGCCTGGTTACTAGTCCAACACTCTAACCACTAGGCTACCCTGCCTGGTTACTAGTCCAACACTCTAACCACTAGGCTACCCTGCCTGGTTACTAGTCCAACACTCTAACCACTAGGCTACCCTGCCTGGTTACTAGTCCAACACTCTAACCACTAGGCTACCCTGCCTGGTTACTAGTCCAACACTCTAACCACTAGGCTACCCTGCCTGGTTACTAGTCCAACGCTCTAACCACTAGGCTACCCTGCCTGGTTACTAGTCCAACGCTCTAACCACTAGGCTACCCTGCCTGGTTACTAGTCCAACGCTCTAACCACTAGGCTACCCTGCCTGGTTACTAGTCCAACACTCTAACCACTAGACTACCCTGCCTGGTTACTAGTCCAACACTCTAACCACTAGGCTACCCTGCCTGGTTACTAGTCCAACACTCTAACCACTAGGCTACCCTGCCTGGTTACTAGTCCAACACTCTAACCACTAGGCTACCCTGCCTGGTTACTAGTCCAACACTCTAACCACTAGGCTACCTGCTGGTTACTAGTCCAACACTCTAACCACTAGGCTACCTGCTGGTTACTAGTCCAACACTCTAACCACTAGGCTACCCTGCCTGGTTACTAGTCCAACACTCTAACCACTAGGCTACCCTGCCTGGTTACTAGTCCAACACTCTAACCACTAGACTACCCTGCCTGGTTACTAGTCCAACGCTCTAACCACTAGGCTACCCTGCCTGGTTACTAGTCCAACACTCTAACCACTAGGCTACCCTGCCTGGTTACTAGTCCAACACTCTCACCACTAGACTACCCTGCCTGGTTACTAGTCCAACACTCTAACCACTAGGCTACCCTGCCTGGTTACTAGTCCAACACTCTAACCACTAGACTACCCTGCCTGGTTACTAGTCCAACACTCTAACCACTAGGCTACCCTGCCTGGTTACTAGTCCAACACTCTAACCACTAGACTACCCTGCCTGGTTACTAGTCCAACGCTCTAACCACTAGGCTACCCTGCCTGGTTACTAGTCCAACACTCTAACCACTAGGCTACCCTGCCTGGTTACTAGTCCAACACTCTAACCACTAGACTACCCTGCCTGGTTACTAGTCCAACACTCTAACCACTAGGCTACCCTGCCTGGTTACTAGTCCAACACTCTAACCACTAGGCTACCCTGCCTGGTTACTAGTCCAACACTCTAACCACTAGGCTACCCTGCCTGGTTACTAGTCCAACACTCTAACCACTAGGCTACCCTGCCTGGTTACTAGTCCAACACTCTAACCACTAGGCTACCCTGCCTGGTTACTAGTCCAACGCTCTAACCACTAGGCTACCCTGCCTGGTTACTAGTCCAACGCTCTAACCACTAGGCTACCCTGCCTGGTTACTAGTCCAACGCTCTAACCACTAGGCTACCCTGCCTGGTTACTAGTCCAACGCTCTAACCACTAGGCTACCCTGCCTGGTTACTAGTCCAACACTCTAACCACTAGGCTACCCTGCCTGGTTACTAGTCCAACACTCTAACCACTAGGCTACCCTGCCTGGTTACTAGTCCAACACTCTCACCACTAGGCTACCCTGCCTGGTTACTAGTCCAACGCTCTAACCACTAGGCTACCCTGCCTGGTTACTAGTCCAACGCTCTGACCACTAGGCTACCCTGCCTGGTTACTAGTCCAACACTCTAACCACTAGGCTACCCTGCCTGGTTACTAGTCCAACACTCTAACCACTAGGCTACCTGCTGGTTACTAGTCCAACACTCTAACCACTAGGCTACCCTGCCTGGTTACTAGTCCAACACTCTAACCACTAGGCTACCCTGCCTGGTTACTAGTCCAACACTCTAACCACTAGACTACCCTGCCTGGTTACTAGTCCAACACTCTAACCACTAGACTACCCTGCCTGGTTACTAGTCCAACACTCTAACCACTAGGCTACCCTGCCTGGTTACTAGTCCAACACTCTAACCACTAGACTACCCTGCCTGGTTACTAGTCCAACACTCTCACCACTAGACTACCCTGCCTGGTTACTAGTCCAACACTCTCACCACTAGGCTACCTGCTGGTTACTAGTCCAACACTCTCACCACTAGACTACCCTGCCTGGTTACTAGTCCAACGCTCTAACCACTAGGCTACCCTGCCTGGTTACTAGTCCAACACTCTCACCACTAGGCTACCTGCTGGTTACTAGTCCAACGCTCTAACCACTAGACTACCCTGCCTGGTTACTAGTCCAACACTCTCACCACTAGGCTACCTGCTGGTTACTAGTCCAACACTCTAACCACTAGGCTACCCTGCCTGGTTACTAGTCCAACACTCTAACCACGCTACCTGCTGGTTACTAGTCCAACACTCTAACCACTAGACTACCCTGCCTGGTTACTAGTCCAACACTCTAACCACTAGACTACCCTGCCTGGTTACTAGTCCAACACTCTAACCACTAGACTACCCTGCCTGGTTACTAGTCCAACACTCTCACCACTAGACTACCTGCTGGTTACTAGTCCAACACTCTAACCACTAGACTACCTGCCTGGTTACTAGTCCAACACTCTAACCACTAGACTACCCTGCCTGGTTACTAGTCCAACGCTCTAACCACTAGACTACCCTGCCTGGTTACTAGTCCAACACTCTCACCACTAGACTACCTGCTGGTTACAGTCCAACACTCTAACCACTAGACTACCCTGCCTGGTTACTAGTCCAACACTCTAACCACTAGACTACCTGCCTGGTTACTAGTCCAACGCTCTAACCACTAGACTACCTGCCTGGTTACTAGTCCAACACTCACCACTGACTACCTGCTGGTTACTAGTCCACTCTAACACTCTAACCACTAGGCTACTGGTTACTGTCCAACACTCTAACCACTAGGCTACCCTGCCTGGTTACTAGTCCAACACCACACCACTAGACTACCCTGCCTGGTTACTAGTCCCCACAGAGACACAATCCTGATAGAGATGTTCTGACACACTACAGCATATGTATTGGCCTATTGACATCACAAACAATTACACACATGGACAGATACACACACACACACACACACACACACACACACACACACACACACACACACACACACACACACACACACACACACACACACACACACACACACACACACACACACACACACACACACACACACACACACACACACACACACACACACACACACACACACAAGCATGCACACATACATACGCACAACACACACGACACACACACACTTATCAATGACCTAATGGCATGTTGGTGATATACTTATCAATGACCTAATGGCATGTTGGTGATATACTTATCAATGACCTAATGGCATGTTGGTGATATACATATCAATGACCTAATGGCATGTTGGTGATATACTTATCAATGACCTAATGGCATGTTGGTGATATTGATGTTTTCCACTGCAGGACGTACCTGCCATCTGCGTCGTGCGTACTGTCTCCTGAAGTTCTCCAGATTAATGACAGACAGTCTGCGCACCAGGGCCTGGCATGGGTTTAACGGCTAAACCACAGCAGAAAACAGCAGGACATAGAAAGGATGAAAAGCCTTTGGGCTGTCATGACATAGATAGGATGAAAAGCCTTTGGGCTGTCATGACATAGATAGGATGAAAAGCCTTTGGGCTGTCATGACATAGATAGGATGAAAAGCCTTTGGGCTGTCATGACATAGATAGGATGAAAAGTCTTTGGGCTGTCATGACATAGATAGGATGAAAAGCCTTTGGGCTGTCATGACATAGATAGGATGAAAAGCTTTTGGGCTGTCATGACATAGATAGGATGAAAAGCCTTTGGGCTGTCATGACATAGATAGGATGAAAAGCCTTTGGGCTGTCATGACATAGATAGGATGAAAAGCCTTTGGGCTGTCATGACATAGATAGGATGAAAAGCCTTTGGGCTGTCATGACATAGATAGGATGAAAAGCCTTTGGGCTGTCATGACATAGATAGCATGAAAAGCTTTTGGGCTGTCATGACATAGATAGGATGGAAAGCCTTTGGGCTGTCATGACATAGATAGGATGAAAAGCCTTTGGGCTGTCATGACATAGATAGGATGAAAAGCCTTTGGGCTGTCATGACATAGATAGGATGAAAAGCCTTTGGGCTGTCATGACATAGATAGGATGAAAAGCCTTTGGGCTGTCATGACATAGATAGGATGAAAAGCCTTTGGGCTGTCATGACATAGATAGGATGAAAAGCCTTTGGGCTGTCATGACATAGATAGGATGAAAAGCCTTTGGGCTGTCATGACATAGATAGGATGAAAAGCCTTTTGGGGATGAAAAGCCTTTGGGCTGTCATGACATAGATAGGATGAAAAGCCTTTGGGCTGTCATGACATAGATAGGATGAAAAGCCTTTGGGCTGTCATGACATAGATAGGATGAAAAGCCTTTGGGCTGTCATGACATAGATAGGATGAAAAGCCTTTGGGCTGTCATGACATAGATAGGATGAAAAGCCTTTGGGCTGTCATGACATAGATAGGATGAAAAGCCTTTGGGCTGTCATGACATAGATAGGATGAAAAGCCTTTGGGCTGTCATGACATAGATAGCATGAAAAGCTTTTGGGCTGTCATGACATAGATAGGATGAAAAGCCTTTGGGCTGTCATGACATAGATAGCATGAAAAGCCTTTGGGCTGTCATCACATAGATAGGATGAAAAGCCTTTGGGCTGTCATGACATAGATAGGAATGAAAAGACTTTGAGCTGTCATGACAAAGACAACAAAAATAGGAGCTAAAACAGTCTTATAAAGAGATCAGACTAGGACTAAAATGACCAGACTAGGACTAAAAGAACCAGACTAGGACTAAAAGGACCAGACTAGGACTAAAAGGACCAGACTAGGACTAAAAGGACCAGACTAGGACTAAAAGAACCAGACTAGGACTAAAAGGACCAGACTAGGACTAAAAGGACCAGACTAGGACTAAAAGGACCAGACTAGGACTAAAATGACCCAGACTAGGACTAAAAGGGATCCAGACTAGGACTAAAAGGGACCAGACTAGGACTAAAAGGACCAGACTAGGACTAAAATGACCAGACTAGGACTAAAAGGACCAGACTAGGACTAAAAGAACCAGACTAGGACTAAAAGGACCAGACTAGGACTAAAAGGACCAGACTAGGACTAAAAGGACCAGACTAGGACTAAAAGGACCAGACTAGGACTAAAAGGACCAGACTAGGACTAAAAGGACCAGACTAGGACTAAAATGACCAGACTAGGACTAAAAGGGATCCAGACTAGGACTAAAAGGGACCAGACTAGGACTAAAAGGACCAGACTAGGACTAAAATGACCCAGACTAGGACTAAAAGGGATCCAGACTAGGACTAAAAGGGACCAGACTAGGACTAAAAGGACCAGACTAGGACTAAAAGGACCAGACTAGGACTAAAAGAACCAGACTAGGACTAAAAGGACCAGACTAGGACTAAAAGGACCAGATAGGATGAAAAAGACTTAGGACTAAAAGGACCAGAAGGACTAAAAGGACCAGACTAGGACTAAAAGGACCAGACTAGGACTAAAAGGACCGGACTAGGACTAAAAGAACCAGACTAGGACTAAAAGGACCAGACTAGGACTAAAAGGACCCAGACTAGGACTAAAAGGGATCCAGACTAGGACTAAAAGGGCCAGACTAGGACTAAAAGAACCAGACTAGGACTAAAAGGACCAGACTAGGACTAAAAGGACCAGACTAGGACTAAAAGACCAGACTAGGACTAAAAGGACCAGACTAGGACTAAAAGGACCAGACTAGGACTAAAAGGACCAGACTAGGACTAAAAGGACCAGACTTGGACTAAAAGGACCAGACTAGGACTAAAAGGACCAGACTAGGACTAAAAGGACCAGACTAGGACTAAAATAACCAGACTAGGACTAAAAGGACCAGACTAGGACTAAAATGACCCAGACTAGGACTAAAAGGGATCCAGACTAGGACTAAAAGGGACCAGACTAGAACTAAAAGGACCAGACTAGGACTAAAAGGACCAGACTAGGACTAAAAGAACCAGACTAGGACTAAAAGGACCAGACTTTGACTAAAAGGACCAGACTAGGACTAAAAGGACCAGACTAGGACTAAAATGACCAGACTAGGACTAAAAGGACCGGACTAGGACTAAAAGAACCAGACTAGGACTAAAAGGACCAGACTAGGACTAAAAGGACCCAGACTAGGACTAAAAGGGATCCAGACTAGGACTAAAAGGGACCAGACTAGGACTAAAAGGACCAGACTAGGACTAAAAGGACCAGACTAGGACTAAAAGAACCAGACTAGGACTAAAAGGACCAGACTTTGACTAAAAGGACCAGACTAGGACTAAAAGGACCAGACTAGGACTAAAAGGACCAGACTAGGACTAAAAGGGACCAGACTAGGACTAAAAGGACCAGACTAGGACTAAAAGGACCAGACTAGGACTAAAAGAACCAGACTAGGACTAAAAGGGACCAGACTAGGACTAAAAGAACCAGACTAGGACTAAAAGGACCAGACTAGGACTAAAAGGACCAGACTAAAAGGACCAGACTGGGACTAAAAGGACCAGACTAGGACTAAAAGGATCAGTGTATTGTAGTGTTTGGCTGATACACCACACACCACACACACACACACACACACCATTTCAATCGATAAGATCTTTATCAGGTTCAGTGGGTTTAGATCAAGTAGGTACAAGCATCTAAAATACACATACAACAATAACACTCTCAACTAGCTTCAATCTAATCTAAGAAGGTCTAATGTCAATAATGATATCTACTCATTATCAATCCTCTATCCACATGATCAACAGTTGGCTTTGAACAGTGAAAAACAAACAAGCTACTTTAAAGTTGCAGACTTTAAATATAAAACCTCAAAACCTGTCAAGCCTCTTACATCATTCTTTTAGCTAATCACAACAATACTACTAACGTATCACAAGGAGAACAAACTAAAGATATCATATTCCACAGAGATGACTTCGTGTCCTCTACTTCCTGTTTCTGATACTGACTCTGGGCTACTGAAACTGATGTTATCTCTACTGTCCAGACTCAGTCAGGTACAGGTTGATACTCTACTCTACTGTCCAGACTCAGTCAGGTCCAGGTTGATACTCTACTGTCCAGACTCAGTCAGGTCCAGGTTGATACTCTACTCTACTGTCCAGACTCAGTCAGGTCCAGGTTGATACTCTACTCTACTGTCCAGACTCAGTCAGGTCCAGGTTGATACTCTACTGTCCAGACTCAGTCAGGTCCAGGTTGGTACTCTACTCTACTGCCCAGACTCAGTCAGGTCCAGGTTGGTACTCTACTGTCCAGACTCAGTCAGGTCCAGGTTGATACTCTACTCTACTGTCCAGACTCAGTCAGGTCCAGGTTGGTACTCTACTCTACTGTCCAGACTCAGTCAGGTCCAGGTTGGTACTCTACTCTACTGTCCAGACTCAGTCAGGTCCAGGTTGGTACTCTACTGTCCAGACTCAGTCAGGTCCAGGTTGATACTCTACTCTACTGTCCAGACTCAGTCAGGTCCAGGTTGGTACTCTACTCTACTGTCCAGACTCAGTCAGGTCCAGGTTGATACTCTACTCTACTGTCCAGACTCAGTCAGGTCCAGGTTGGTACTCTACTCTACTGTCCAGACTCAGTCAGGTCCAGGTTGGTACTCTACTCTACTGTCCAGACTCAGTCAGGTCCAGGTTGGTACTCTACTCTACTGTCCAGACTCAGTCAGGTCCAGGTTGGTACTCTACTCTACTGTCCAGACTCAGTCAGGTCCAGGTTGATACTCTACTGTCCAGACTCAGTCAGGTCCAGGTTGGTACTCTACTCTACTGTCCAGACTCAGTCAGTCAGGTCCAGGTTGGTACTCTACTCTACTGCCCAGACTCAGTCAGGTCCAGGTTGGTACTCTACTGTCCAGACTCAGTCAGGTCCAGGTTGATACTCTACTCTACTGTCCAGACTCAGTCAGGTCCAGGTTGGTACTCTACTCTACTGTCCAGACTCAGTCAGGTCCAGGTTGATACTCTACTCTACTGTCCAGACTCAGTCAGGTCCAGGTTGGTACTCTACTCTACTGTCCAGACTCAGTCAGGTCCAGGTTGGTACTCTACTCTACTGTCCAGACTCAGTCAGGTCCAGGTTGGTACTCTACTCTACTGTCCAGACTCAGTCAGGTCCAGGTTGGTACTCTACTCTACTGCCCAGACTCAGTCAGGTCCAGGTTGGTACTCTACTGTCCAGACTCAGTCAGGTCCAGGTTGATACTCTACTCTACTGTCCAGACTCAGTCAGGTCCAGGTTGATACTCTACTCTACTGTCCAGACTCAGTCAGGTCCAGGTTGATACTCTACTCTACTGTCCAGACTCAGTCAGGTCCAGGTTGATACTCTACTCTACTGTCCAGACACAGTCAGGTCCAGGTTGGTACTCTACTCTACTGTCCAGACTCAGTCAGGTCCAGGTTGGTACTCTACTGTCCAGACTCAGTCAGGTCCAGGTTGATACTCTACTCTACTGTCCAGACTCAGTCAGGTCCAGGTTGATACTCTACTCTACTGTCCAGACTCAGTCAGGTCCAGGTTGATACTCTACTCTACTGTCCAGACTCAGTCAGGTCCAGGTTGGTACTCTACTCTACTGTCCAGACTCAGTCAGGTCCAGGTTGGTACTCTACTCTACTGTCCAGACTCAGTCAGGTCCAGGTTGGTACTCTACTGTCCAGACTCAGTCAGGTCCAGGTTGATACTCTACTCTACTGTCCAGACTCAGTCAGGTCCAGGTTGGTAGTCTACTCTACTGTCCAGACTCAGTCAGGTCCAGGTTGATACTCTACTCTACTGCCCAGACTCAGTCAGGTCCAGGTTGGTACTCTACTGTCCAGACTCAGTCAGGTCCAGGTTGGTACTCTACTGTCCAGACTCAGTCAGGTCCAGGTTGATACTCTACTCTACTGTCCAGACTCAGTCAGGTCCAGGTTGATACTCTACTCTACTGTCCAGACTCAGTCAGGTCCAGGTTGATACTCTACTCTACTGTCCAGACTCAGTCAGGTCCAGGTTGATACTCTACTCTACTGTCCAGACACAGTCAGGTCCAGGTTGGTACTCTACTCTACTGTCCAGACTCAGTCAGGTCCAGGTTGATACTCTACTCTACTGTCCAGACTCAGTCAGGTCCAGGTTGGTACTCTACTGCCCAGACTCAGTCAGGTCCAGGTTGGTACTCTATTGTACTATACTATTACTATACCATGCTATACTATGCTATACTATACTATGCTATGCTACACTATACCATGCTATACTATACTATGCGACACTATACCATGCTACACTATACTATGCTATACTATACCATGTTATACTATACTATACTGTACTATCCAGACACAGTCAGGTCCATGTGGATACTCTACTGTACTACTATACTCTACTACTATACTATACTATACTATACTATACTGTACTATACTATACCATACTGTACTATAATATACTGTTCAGACTCAGTCAGGTCCAGGCTGATACTCTACTGTACTACTATACTATATTATACAATACTCTACTACTATAAGACACTCTACTATACTACTATACTGTACTATACTATACTATACTATACTACTATACTATACTATACTGTACTATACTATACTATACTATACTATACTATACTATACTACTATACTATACTATACTACTATACTATCCTATCCTATCCTATCCTATACTATACTATACTATACTATACTATACTATACTATACTATACTATACCAGCGCAGTCAGTTCCAGGTTAATGCTCTACTATACTATACAATACTATCTCTTCAGTCCAGACTCAATCAGGTCCAGGTGGATACTCTACTGTACTACTATACTCTACTACTATAAGATACTCTACTATACTATACTACTATACTGTACTATACTATACTATACCAACGCAGTCAGTTCCAGGTTAATGCTCTACGGTACTACTATTCTATACTATCTCTTCAGTCCAGACTCAGTGAGGTTCAGGCTGATCCCAGACAGCAGATCTCCTCCACAGCTTCTGTTCAGCATTTCCTTCAGCGCTTCATTCACGTCATTATTAAACACAGTGGAGAAGTTACAGTTGAGGTAGCCCCCTCCTCCTCCGACCCCGTCCGCGACCCCGCCCGTGACCCCTAACGACCCCACCACGTCCTGCACCCACTTCAGCTCGTCGCTCAGCTCCTGTCTCAGGGCGTCAAAGTGTCTCTTCCTCTCCTGGTAGCGGGCGCTAACGTCACTGACGCTAACGTCCACCACCTTCATCTCATCCTGCAGGCTCCTCTTCATCGCCTCCACTTTACGGAACTCGTAGCGGATCTGAGACAGCTGGTGACGGACCCCCTCGCTCTCCTCCTTGTACCAGGACTCCTTGTGGTTGTAGACGGAGACCAAGGCGTCGATGTCCTCCTGCAGGGAGTCGTGGGCCGAGGCTAGCCCAGTGAAGGAGCCCTCCATCCGGCTGATGTCCTCCACTACCTGGACGAAGCGTTCGAAGTTGACGTAGGTGTTGTTGGGGGGCATGGAGGAGTGGGACTTCATGGTGTACTCCTTGAGACGTTTGGTCTTCAGCTGACGGCGCTCGCGCTTCTTAGGGGTCTTGGTCTGGTCCGGGGTCTTGGTCTGGTCCGGGGTCTTGGTGATGGGAGTCTCCTCCTTGCACTCATTAGACTTCAGACACGAGAGATGAGGACGACAGACGGAGGGTTACTGAGCTGGAAGTCACTTACTGGCACTGCATGCCATGCATTGATGATGTTCTGAACAGCAATGGACTATAAAGCCAGAGGTGACATGCCTCCATCACCAAACCAACGACATTACTCCAGGTGACATGGTTAGTTATATATTACCCAACAGACAACACTCCAGGTGACATGGTTAGTTATATATTACCCAACAGGCAACACTCCAGGTGACATGGTTAGTTATATATTACCCAACAGGCAACACTCCAGGTGACATGGTTAGTTATATATTACCCAACAGGCAACACTCCAGGTGACATGGTTAGTTATATATTACCCAACAGACAACACTCCAGGTGACATGGTTAGTTATATATTACCCAACAGGCAACACTCCAGGTGACATGGTTAGTTATATCATTATTCTTTCCCAACAAAACAGGCAACACATTTAAGTTAAGAGTCACAGGTGACATGGGGTTGTTATAGGTATTCCAGGCCATTACATATTCTAATTGTCACTCCAGGCCATTATATATTCTATATTGACATGGGAGGTGGTTCCAGGCCATTATATATACATTGTCTGAGTACCCAGGCCTTTATATATTCTATATTGTCTGAGTGGGAGGTGCTGTCCAGGCCATTATATATTCTATATTGTCTGAGTGGGAGGTGCTGTCCAGGCCATTATATACTAATTGTCTGAGTGGGAGGTGCTGTCCAGGCCATTATATATTCTATATTGTCTGAGTGGGAGGTGCTGTCCAGGCCATTATATATTCTTATTGTCTGAGTGGGAGGTGCTGTCCAGGCCATTATATATTCTATATTGTCTGAGTGGGAGGTGCTGTCCAGGCCATTATATATTCTACATTGTCTGAGTGGGAGGTGCTGTCCAGGCCATTATATATTCATTGTCTCCAGTGGGAGGTGGTCCAGGCCATTATATATTCTACATTGTCTGAGTGGGAGGTGCTGTCCAGGCCATTATATATTCTATATTGTCTGAGTGGGAGGTGCTGTCCAGGCCATTATATATTCTACATTGTCTGAGTGGGAGGTGCTGTCCAGGCCATTATATATTCTATATTGTCTGAGTGGGAGGTGCTGTCCAGGCCATTATATATTCTATATTGTCTGAGTGGGAGGTGCTGTCCAGGCCATTATATATTCTATATTGTCTGAGTGGGAGGTGCTGTCCAGGCCATTATATATTCTACATTGTCTGAGTGGGAGGTGCTGTCCAGGCCATTATATATTCTATATTGTCTGAGTGGGAGGTGCTGTCCAGGCCATTATATATTCTATATTGTCTGAGTGGGAGGTGCTGTCCAGGCCATTATATATTCTATATTGTCTGAGTGGGAGGTGCTGTCCAGGCCATTATATATTCTATATTGTCTGAGTGGGAGGTGCTGTCCAGGCCATTATATATTCTATATTGTCTGAGTGGGAGGTGCTGTCCAGGCCATTATATATTCTATATTGTCTGAGTGGGAGGTGCTGTCCAGGCCATTATATATTCTATATTGTCTGAGTGGGAGGTGCTGTCCAGGCCATTATATATTCTATATTGTCTGAGTGGGAGGTGCTGTCCAGGCCATTATATATTCTACATTGTCTGAGTGGGAGGTGCTGTCCAGGCCATTATATATTCTCATTGTCAGTGGGAGGTGCTGTCCAGGCCATTATATATTCTATATTGTCTGAGTGGGAGGTGCTGTCCAGGCCATTATATATTCTCCATTGTCTGAGTGGGAGGTGCTGTCCAGGCCATTATATATTCTACATTGTCTGAGTGGGAGGTGCTGTCCAGGCCATTATATATTCTACATTGTCTGAGTGGGAGGTGCTGTCCAGGCCATTATATATTCTATATTGTCTGAGTGGGAGGTGCTGTCCAGGCCATTATATATTCTATATTGTCTGAGTGGGAGGTGCTGTCCAGGCCATTATATATTCTACATTATGTCTAGTGGGAGGTGCTGTCAGGCCATTATAATTCTATATTGTCTGAGTGGGAGGTGCTGTCCAGGTATAAAGGTGTGGTTATGCAAATGACCTATTATATATTCTATATTGTCTGAGTGGGAGGTGCTGTCCAGGCCATTATATATTCTACATTGTCTGAGTGGGAGGTGCTGTCCAGACCATTATATATTCAAATATTGCAGGACAGGCCATTATATATTCTATATTGTCTGAGTGGGAGGTGCTGTCCAGGCCATTATATATTCTATATTGTCTGAGTGGGAGGTGCTGTCCAGGCCATTATATATTCTACATTGTCTGAGTGGGAGGTGCTGTCCAGGCCATTATATATTCTATATTGTCTGAGTGGGAGGTGCTGTCCAGGCCATTATATATTCTATATTGTCTGAGTGGGAGGTGCAGTCCAGACCATTATATATTCTATATTGTCTGAGTGGGAGGTGCAGTCCATAGCAGCTATAACATACATTACATGGTCAGAAACCAAGTATGTAAAAACCGTACAAACAAGAAACAATCTGCCTGAACAGTACAAGTCACAGTATAATTAGGAGGTGTGGTTATGCAAATGCAAAAAAATCCAGGAAGTTATGTCACAAAAGAAAACGACAATGCATGTCTTAACATCAAGCTGTCAATCATGATAGTATGCTGTTTTCATATGACAATGATATACCTTGATCCAGGGATGGTTGAGGGCATCTTGAATAGTTAACCTCTTCCTGGAAGACAAACATGTTTACACTGGATTTGGTAGAGTCACACCTCATGACCTTCTCCACATGGTGTTATGTTTACAGCCTTATTCTAAAATTAATGTTAAAAAAGAAATCCCTCATCAATCTACATACAATACCCATAATGACATAATACCCCATAATGACATCACAATACCCCATAATGACATCACAATACCCCATAATGACATCACAATACCCCATAATGACATCACAATACCCCATAATGACATCACAATACCCCATAATGACATCACAATACCCCATAATGACATCACAATACCCCATAATGACATCACAATACCCCATAATGAAAAAATAAACTGTTTTTTAAAGATTTTTGTAAAGTTATAAAAAAATAAAAAGCTGAAATAACTCATTTACATAAGTATTCAGACCCTTTACTCAGTACTTTGTTGAAGCACTTTTGGCAGCGATTACAACCTCAAGGCTTCTTGGGTATGATGCTACACGCTTGGCACACCTGCGTTTGGAGAGTTTCTCCCATTCTTCTCTGCAGATACTTTCAAGCTCTGTCAGGTTAGTTGGGGAGCGTCGCTGCACAGCTATTTTCAGGTCTCTCCAGGGATGTTCGATTGAGTTCAAGTCCGGGCTCTGGCTGGGCCAGTGAAGGACATTCAGAGACTTGTCCCGAAGCCACTCCTGCGTTGTCTTGGCTGTGTGTTTAGGGTCGTTGTCCTGTTGGAAGGGGATCCTTCGCTCCAGTCTGAGGTCCTGAGCGCTCTGGAGCAGGTTTTCATCAAGGATCTCTCTGTACTTTGCTCCCTTCATCTTTTCCTCGATCCTGACTAGTCTCCCAGTCCCTGCCACTGAAAAACATCCCCACAGCATGATGCAGTCACCACCATGCTTCACCGTAGTGATGCAGTCACCACCATGCTTCACCGTAGTGATGCAGCCACCACCATGCTTCACCGTAGTGATGCAGTCACCACCATGTTTCATCGTAGGGATGGTGGCAGGTTTCCTCCGTTTAGCGTTCAGAGTTCAATCTTGGTTTCATCAGACCAGAGAATCTTGTTCCTCATGGTCTGAGAGTCTTTATGTGCCTTTTGTCAAAACTCCAAGCGGGCTGTCATGTGCCTTTTACTGAGGAGTTACTTCCACCTGGCCACTCTACCATAAAGGCCTGATTGGTGGAGTGCTGCAGAGATGGTTGTCCTTCTGGAAGTTTCTCCCATCTCCACGGAGTAACCATGGAGCTCTGTCAGAGTGACCATCGGGTTCTTGATCACCTTTCTGACCGAGGCCCTTCTCACCCGATTGGTGGTTGCAAACTTCTTCCATTTAAGAATGATGGAGGCCACTGTGTTCTTGGGGACCTTCAATGCTGCAGAAATGTGTTTGGTACCCTTCCCCAGATCTGTGCCTCGACACAATCATGTCTCGGAGCTCTACGGACAATTCCTTCGGCTTCATGGCTTGGTTTTTGCTCTGACATGCACTGTCAACTGTCGGACCTTATATAGACAGGTGTGTGCCTTTCCAAATCATGTCCAATCAATTGAATTTACCACAGATGGACTCCAATCAAGTTGTAGAAACATCTCAAGGACGATCAATGGAAACAGGATGCACCTGAGTTCAATTTCAAATCTCTCAATTTCAAATCTCTCATTTTTATTTTCCACCTCCCCACATCTTGTCTCTCTCCAGTAGTTGTCATATGAAGTTATTAGCCAGCTGACCCTGACCCCTAACCCCCGACCTCCAATCTCTCTTTACATCTCGTCTCTCTCCAGCAGCTGTCATATTAGCCAGCTGACCCCTAACCCCGACCTCTAATCCCTCCTTACATCTTGTCTCTCTCCAGCAGCTGTCATATTAGCCAGCTGACCCCTAACCCCCGACCTCTAATCCCTCCTTACATCTTGTCTCTCTCCAGCAGCTGTCATATTAGCCAGCTGACCCTGACCCCTAACCCCTGACCTCCAATCCCTCCTTACATCTTGTCTCTCTCCAGCAGCTGTCATATTAGCCAGCTGACCCTGACCCCTGACCTCTAACCCCTCCTTACATCTTGTCTCTCTCCAGTAGCTGCCGTATGAAGCTTTTGGCCAGTTCACTGGTTCTACAGAAGAACTCCTCGTCAAACTCGTAGTTCATGGCGGAGATGTTGGCCAGCGTGTCCTGTTTAGTCTCTCCCAGGAAGGGAGACGCTCCACTCAGCCTGGAACACAACAACAACAAGGCCAGAACAGGAGGAGTGTTAGGAACATTGCATGTGTTCACCATCCCTGTTTACATGTCACGACTTCTACCGAAGTCGATGCCTCTCGATGGTTCATGTATCTTTATGTACATATGTACATATTCTTTATCCCCTTACACTTGTGTCTGATAAGGTAATAGTTTTGGAATTGTTACCTATATTACTTGTTGGTTATTACTGCATTGTCGGAACCAGAAGCACAAGCATTTCGCTACACTCGCATTAACATCTGCTAACCATGTGTATGTGACAAATAAAATTTTGATTTAGAAAAATTTGATTCCTCGTTCGGGCGCTGTTCGGCGGTCGACGTCGCTTTGCCTTCTAGCCGTCGCCAATCCATTTTTTTCATTTTCCATTTGTTTTGTCTTGTTTTCCCACACACCTGGTTTTCATTTCCCTCACTATGTGTTGTGTATTTAACCCTCTGTTCCCCCCATGTTTATTGTAAGTGCATGTGTACATGTGTTTGACTAGTGCACGTCCGGTTATTGTGCCCATATTTTGTATTTTCTTATGCCTAAGAAGGGTTCATGCTTCATGTTGAACTCCCTAATAAGGGTTCATGTATAGTGTGGTTCATGCTTCATGTTGAACTGCCTAAGAAGGGTTCATGTGTAGTGTGGTTCATGCTTCATGTTGAACTGCCTAAGAAGGGTTCATGTGTAGTGTGGTTCATGCTTCATGTTGAACTCCCTAAGAAGGGTTCATGTATAGTGTGGTTCATGCTTCATGTTGAACTGCCTAAGAAGGGTTCATGTAGGGTTAGTGTGGTTCATGCTTCATGTTGAACTGCCTAAGAAGGGTTCATGTATAGTGTGGTTCATGCTTCATGTTGAACTCCCTAAGAAGGGTTCATGTATAGTGTGGTTCATGCTTCATGTTGAACTCCCTAAGAAGGGTTCATGTGTAGTGTGGTTCATGCTTCATGTTGAACTGCCTAAGAAGGGTTCATGTATAGTGTGGTTCATGCTTCATGTTGAACTGCCTAAGAAGGGTTCATGTATAGTGTGGTTCATGCTTCATGTTGAACTCCCTAAGAAGGGTTCATGTGTAGTGTGGTTCATGCTTCATGTTGAACTCCCTAATAAGGGTTCATGTGTAGTGTGGTTAATGCTTCATGTTGAACTCCCTAATAAGGGTTCATGTATAGTTTTTTATTATTTTATTTTTTTTTAGTTTTTTTTTTTTTCACCTTTATTTAACCAGGTAGGCTAGTTGAGAACAAGTTCTCATTTGCAACTGCGACCTGGCCAAGATAAAGCATAGCAGTGTGAACAGACAACACAGAGTTACACATGGAGTAAACAATTAGCAAGTCAATAACACAGTAGAAAAAAATGGGCAGTCTATATACAATGTGTGCAAAAGGCATGAGGAGGTAGGCGAATAATACAATTTTGCAGATTAACACTGGAGTGATAAATGATCAGATGGGCATGTACAGGTAGAGATATTGGTGTGCAAAAGAGCAGAAAAGTAAATAAATAAAAACAGTATAAAAACAGTATGGGAATGAGGTAGGTGAAAAAGGGTGAGCTATTTACCTATAGACTATGTACAGCTGCAGTGATCGGTTAGCTGCTCGGATAGCTGATGTTTGAAGTTGGCGAGGGAGATAAAAGTCTCCAACTTCAGCGATTTTTGCAATTCGTTCCAGTCACAGGCAGCAGAGTACTGGAACGAAAGGCGGCCAAATGAGGTGTTGGCTTTAGGGATGATCAGTGAGATACACCTGCTGGAGCGCGTGCTACGGATGGGTGTTGCCATCGTGACCAGTGAACTGAGATAAGGCGGAGCTTTACCTAGCATGGACTTGTAAATGACCTGGAGCCAGTGGGTCTGGCGACGAATATGTAGTGAGGGCCAGCCGACTAGAGCATACAAGTCGCAGTGGTGGATGGTATAAGGTGCTTTAGTGACAAAACGGATGGCACTGTGATAGACTGCATCCAGTTTGCTGAGTAGAGTGTTGGAAGCCATTTTGTAGATGACATCGCCGAAGTCGAGGATCGGTAGGATAGTCAGTTTTACTAGGGTAAGCTTGGCAGCGTGAGTGAAGGAGGCTTTGTTGCGGAATAGAAAGCCGACTCTGGATTTGATTTTTGATTGGAGATGTTTGATGAGTCTGGAAGGAGAGTTTGCAGTCTAGCCAGACACCTAGGTACTTATAGATGTCCACATATTCAAGGTTGGAACCATCCAGGGTGGTGATGCTAGTCGGGCATGCGGGTGCAGGCAGCGATCGGTTGAAAAGCATGCATTTGGTTTTACTCGCGTTTAAGAGCAGTTGGAGGCCACGGAAGGAGTGCTGTATGGCATTGAAGCTCGTTTGGAGGTTTGATAGCACAGTGTCCAATGACGGGCCGAAAGTATATAGAATGGTGTCGTCTGCGTAGAGGTGGATCAGGGAATCGCCCGCAGCAAGAGCAACATCATTGATATATACAGAGAAAAGAGTCGGCCCGAGAATTGAACCCTGTGGCACCCCATAGAGACTGCCAGAGGACCGGACAGCGTGCCCTCTGATTTGACACACTGAACTCTGTCTGCAAAGTAATTGGTGAACCAGGCAAGGCAGTCATCCGAAAAAAACCGAGGCTGTTGAGTCTGCCGATAAGAATTTGGTGATTGACAGAGTCGAAAGCCTTGGCGAGGTCGATGAAGACGGCTGCACAGTACTGTCTTTTATCGATGGCGGTTATGATATAATTTAGTACCTTGAGTGTGGCTGAGGTGCACCCGTGACCGGCTCGGAAACCAGATTGCACAGCGGAGAAGGTACGGTGGGATTCGAGATGGTCAGTGACCTGTTTGTTGACTTGGCTTTCGAAGACCTTAGATAGGCAGGGCAGGATGGATATAGGTCTATAGCAGTTTGGGTCCAGGGTGTCTCCTCCTTTGAAGAGGGGGATGACTGCGGCAGCTTTCCAATCCTTGGGGATCTCAGACGATATGAAAGAGAGGTTGAACAGGCTGGTAATAGGGGTTGCGACAATGGCGGCAGATAGTTTCAGAAATAGCGGGTCCAGATTGTCAAGCCCAGCTGATTTGTACGGGTCCAGGTTTTGCAGCTCTTTCAGAACATCTGCTATCTGGATTTGGGTAAAGGAGAACCTGGAGAGGCTTGGGTGAGGAACTACGGGGGGCGGAGCTGTTGGCCGAGGTTGGAGTAGCCAGGCGGAAGGCATGGCCAGCCGTTGAGAAGTGCTTATTGAAGTTTTCGATAATCATGGATTTATCGGTGGAGACCGTGTTTCTAGCCTCAGTGCAGTGGGCAGCTGGGAGGAGGTGCTCTTGTTCTCCATGGACTTCACAGTGTCCCAGAACTTTTGGAGTTGGAGCTACAGGATGCAAACTTCTGCCTGAAGAAGCTGGCCTTAGCTTTCCTGACTGACTGCGTGTATTGGTTCCTGACTTCCCTGAACAGTTGCATATCACGGGGGCTATTCGATGCTATTGCAGTCCGCCACAGGATGTTTTTGTGCTGGTCGAGGGCAGTCAGGTCTGGAGTGAACCAAGGGCTGTATCTGTTCTTGGTTCTGAATTTTTTGAACGGAGCATGCTTATCCAAAATGGTGAGGAAGTTACTTTTAAAGAATGACCAGGCATCCTCAACTGACGGGATGAGGTCAATGTCCTTCCAGGATACACGGGCCAGGTCGATTAGAAAGGCCTGCTCACAGAAGTGTTTTAGGGAGCGTTTGACAGTGATGAGGGGTGGTCGTTTGACTGCGGCTCCGTGGCGGATACAGGCGATGAGGCAGTGATCGCTGAGATCCTGGTTGAAGACAGCGGAGGTATATTTGGAGGGCCAGTTGGTCAGGATGACGTCTATGAGGGTGCCCTTGTTTACAGAGTTAGGGTTGTACCTGGTGGGTTCCTTGATGATTTGCGTGAGATTGAGGGCATCTAGCTTAGATTGTAGGACTGCCGGGGTGTTAAGCATATCCCAGTTTAGGTCACCTAACAGGACAAACTCTGAAGCTAGATGGGGGCGATCAATTCACAAATGGTGTCCAGGGCACAGCTGGGAGCTGACGGGGTCGGTAGCAGGCGGCAACAGTGAGAGACTTGTTTCTGGAGAGAGTAATTTTCAAAATAAGTAGTTCAAACTGTTTGGGTATGGACCTGGAAAGTATGACATTACTTTGCAGGCTCTCTCTGCAGTAGACTGCGACTCCGCCCCCTTTGGCAGTTCTATCTTGACGGAAGATGTTATAGTTGGGTATGGAAATCTCTGAATTTTTGGTGGCCTTCCTGAGCCAGGATTCAGACACGGCAAGGACATCAGGGTTAGCAGAGTGTGCTAAAGCAGTGAGTAAAACAAACTTAGGGAGGAGGCTTCTGATGTTGACATGCATAAAACCAAGACTTTTTCGATCACAGAAGTCAACAAATGAGGGTACCTGGGGACATGCAGGGCCTGGGTTTACCTCCACATCACCCGCGGAACAGAGAAGGAGTAGTATGAGGGTGCGGCTAAAGGCTATCAAAACTGGTCGCCTAGAGCGTTGGGGGCAGAGGATAAGAGGAGCAGGTTTCTGGGCATGGTAGAATATATTCAGGGCATAATGCGCAGACAGGGGTATGGTGGGGTGCGGGTACAGCGGAGGTAAGCCCAGGCACTGGGTGATGATGAGAGAGGTTGTATCTCTGGACATGCTGGTTGTAATGGGTGAGGTCACCGCATGTGTGGGGGGTGGGACAAAGGAGGTAACAGGGGTATGCAGAGTGGATCTAGGGGCTCCATTGTGAACTAAAACAATGATAACTAACCTGAACAACAGTATACAAGGCATATTGACATTTGGGAGAGACATACAGCGAGGCATACAGTAATCACAGGTGTTGAATTGGGAAAGCTAGCTAAAAACAGTAGGCGAGGCTAATCAGCTAGCACAACAAACAGCAGGTAAAATGGCGTTGACTAGGCAACTGGGCCGACAGATAAAACAAACAAGCAGAATGGAGTACCGTGATTAATGGACAGTCCAGCGTGCGTCAGCTATGTAGCCAAGAGATCAGTGTCCAGGGGGCAGCGGTGGATGGGCAGGGAAGCTGGGCTGGCGAGTGTTATCCAGGTTTTTTAAAAAAACGAACAATGACTAAATAGCTTGTAGCTAGTTAGCTGGTTAGCGTCTGGAGGTTCTTGAGTGTGTCATAAAAATAAAATAAAAATTAAAGGTGATAGCGATTCCGTATCACAGTGGGTGAGGCAGGTTTCCGGAAGGTATAAACAAAATAAAAATCAAAGAGAGATAGAAAGTAAATGGGTTCAGAGTGTTTGGAATGCAGTGAGCCAGATGGTTAGCAGGCCTGTGCTAACAAGCTAACAGTTCGTAGGCCCGGGCTAGACAAGCTAGCCGTTAGCAGGCCGAATTAGCAAGCAGGGAGATAGCGAGGGCTAGAGAGCTAACCTTTGGGGGACGTCGCGATGGGGTGAGTCTGTTTATTCCTCTTCTTGCGGTGACATCGACAGACCGGTCGTGGGCCCGGGTAATTGTAGCCCAGGAGTATGCTACAGGAGCTCTAGTGCGCTGGGTGAGCTGGAGACACAGCGTTTCAGAAAGCTCGCGGGCCTTGGCCAGCAGATAGATCTTTGGCGATGTCGCAACGAAAAGCCTGTTGAAACCACCTCGGACGATTATGTCGGCGGACCAGTCGTGATGGATCGGCGGGGCTCCGTGTCGGCAGTAAAGGGTCCAGGCCAATTGGCAAAAGAGGTATTGTTGGGCCTCTTCGGCTAGTCGGGAGATGGGCTTAGCTCAAGGCTAACTGTAGCTTGTTTTGGGACAGAGACGTTAGCCAGGAGTAGCCACTCGGATTGCAGCTAGCTAGTTGCGATGATCCGGTGTAAAGGTTCAGAGCTTGCGGTAGGAACTGGAGATGTGGTAGAGAAAGAGCAGTCTGATATGCTCTGGGTTGATGTCGCTGGTGTCCTAGTTAGCTTTGAAGACCGCTAGCAATGGCTAACTGAGTAGTAGCTAGTTAGCTGGTTAGCTTCTGATGGTGGTTCCGGTTCTAAAGTAAAGTATAGAAAAAGCAGATCCGTACCACATTGGGTGATGCGGGTTGCAGGAGAGTATATTCAGCTCTAGTTTGAAAGTGAGATTAAAATATGTACGAAATATATACAGAAAAAAAACGAAGAAAACTATATTTACACTAGACAGGACGGGACAAGACAAAACACACGTCCGATTGCTACGCCATCTTGGAACAATTATGGCCGACAGATAAAACAAACAAGCAGTGTGGTTCATGCTTCATGTTGAACTCCCTAATAAGGGTTCATGTATAGTGTGGTTCATGCTTCATGTTGTGTTGAACTCCCTAAGAAGGGTTCATGTGTAGTGTGGTTCATGCTTCATGTTGAACTCCCTAAGAAGGGTTCATGTATAGTGTGGTTCATGCTTCATGTTGTGTTGAACTCCCTAATAAGGGTTCATGTATAGTGTGGTTCATGCTTCATGTTGTGTTGAACTCTCTAATAAGGGTTCATGTGTAGTGTGGTTCATGCTTCATGTTGAACTCCCTAAGAAGGGTTCATGTGTAGTGTGGTTCATGCTTCATGTTGAACTCCCTAATAAGGGTTCATGTGTAGTGTGGTTCATGCTTCATGTTGAACTCCCTAAGAAGGGTTCATGTGTAGTGTGGTTCATGCTTCATGTTGAACTCCCTAAGAAGGGTTCATGTATAGTGTGGTTAATGCTTCATGTTGAACTCCCTAATAAGGGTTCATGTGTAGTGTGGTTAATGCTTCATGTTGAACTCCCTAATAAGGGTTCATGTGTAGTGTGGTTAATGCTTCATGTTGAACTGCCTAAGAAGGGTTCATGTGTAGTGTGGTTCATACTTCATGTTGAACTCCCTAAGAAGGGTTCATGTGTAGTGTGGTTCATGCTTCATGTTGAACTGCCTAAGAAGGGTTCATGTGTAGTGTGGTTCTTGCTTCATGTTGAACTCCCTAATAAGGGTTCATGTGTGGTTCATGCTTCATGTTGAACTCCCTAAGAAGGGTTCATGTGTAGTGTGGTTCATGCTTCATGTTGAACTGCCTAAGAAGGGTTCATGTGTAGTGTGGTTCTTGCTTCATGTTGAACTCCCTAATAAGGGTTCATGTGTAGTGTGGTTAATGCTTCATGTTGAACTCCCTAAGAAGGGTTCATGTGTAGTGTGGTTCTTGCTTCATGTTGAACTCCCTAATAAGGGTTCATGTGTAGTGTGCTTCATGCTTCATGTTGAACTCCCTAATAAGGGTTCATGTGTAGTGTGGTTCATGCTTCATGTTGTGTTGAACTCCCTAATAAGGGTTCATGTGTAGTGTGGTTCATGCTTCATGTTGTGTTGAACTCCCTAATAAGGGTTCATGTGTAGTGTGGTTAATGCTTCATGTTGAACTCCCTAATAAGGGTTCATGTATAGTGTGGTTCATGCTTCATGTTGAACTCCCTAAGAAGGGTTCATGTGTAGTGTGGTTCATGTCGTGATGAACCTAAACTCACAGGATGTAGGTGATGACTCCTATACTCCACATATCTGCCTCCAGTCCCAGCGGTTCGTAGTTCACTATCTCTGGGGCTGAAACAGACAGGTTGACCAATCAGCAGAACACTGCACTAAATGCATCGCTATCTCTGGGGCTGAAACAGACAGGTTGACCAATCAGCAGAATACTTCACTAAATGCATCGCTATCTCTGGGGCTGAAACAGACAGGTTGACCAATCAGCAGAACACTGCACTAAATGCATCGCTATCTCTGGGGCTGAAACAGACAGGTTGACCAATCAGCAGAACACTGCACTAAATGCATCCTTATCTCTGGGCCTGAAACAGACAGGTTGACCAATCAGCAGAACACTGCACTAAATGCATCACTATCTCTGGGGCTGAAACAGACAGGTTGACCAATCAGCAGAACACTGCACTAAATGCATCACTATCTCTGGGGCTGAAACAGACAGGTTGACCAATCAGCAGAACACTGCACTAAATGCATCACTATCTCTGGGGCTGAAACAGACAGGTTGACCAATCAGCAGAACACTGCACTAAATGCATCACTATCTCTGGTTGCTGAAACAGACAGGTTGACCAATCAGAAGAACACTGCACTAAATGCATCACTATCTCTGGTTGCTGAAACAGACAGGTTGACTAATCAGAAGAACACTGCACTAAATGCATCACTATCTCTGGTTGCTGAAACAGACAGGTTGACCAATCAGAAGAACACTGCACTAAATGCATCACTATCTCTGGTTGCTGAAACAGACAGGTTGACCAATCAGAAGAACACATCAGAAATAGAAAAGGGAAGTGGATCAAAACAGTGTATTTTCTATTATTATCTTTAATGTGTCCATAACAGACAGAAGGTCACTAGAAGACTGAATGTGTCCATAACAGACAGAAGGTCACTAGAAGACTGAATGTGTCCATAACAGACAGAAGGTCACTAGAAGACTGAATGTGTCCATAACAGACAGAAGGTCACTAGAAGACTGAATGAATGATAGAACGTAGTATTTACATCAAAACAATGCATTTCCTGTTAATACCTGAGATTTGTCAGGGACACATCAACACATCAACACAGGGTCTCATGAACACCTCGAACTGGACAAAGATTTTTTTCTTTAACAAGTCCCCGAAGCAAAGGATACACTGCTTTCTCGAGACCAGGCTCAAATCCCCGTCATTCGCGTTAAGAAAAGACAGAGAAAAAGGAGGCGGAGGTCGGGGTGCTTTGGGAGAATTCGTAGGCGAGTGAGTAAACCACCACTACCATCTGTTCTACTGGCCAACGTGCAGTCACTGGAGAATAAACTGGATGATCTAGGATTAAGATTATCCTACCAACGGAACATTAGGAACTGGAATATCTTATGTTTTGGGGTCTATCTTATGGGGTCTATTTGTGGGGGGGTCTATTTGTCAATAACAGCTGGTGTGCGATGTCTAACATTAAAGAAGTCTCAAGGTTATGCTCGCCTGAGGTACCAAGAGAGTTCTCATCTATATTATTCTATTTAACACCACAAACCGATGCTGGCACTCAGACTGCACTCACACTTAAAACTTAAATCCGGAAACTTAAATTAGTTTTACCTCATTTCTACCAGCATGTCACGTGCCACCAGAGGAAAAAAACTCTAGACCTCCTTTACTCCACACACAGAAACTTGTACAAAGCTCTCCCTCGCCCTCCACTTGGTAAATCCGACCATAATTCAATGCTCCTGATTCCTGCTTACTAGCAAAAACTGAAGCAGGAAGTACAAGTGACTCTCTCAATACGGAAGTGGTCAGATGACGTGGATGCTACACTACAGGACTGTTTTGCAGCACAAACTGGAATATGTTCCAGGATTCATCACTTGGCATTATACCACCTCAGTAACCGGCTTCATCAATAAGTGCATTGTCGTCCCCACAGTGACCGTACGTACGCACATATCCCAACCAGATGCCATGGATTACAGGCAACATCCGCACCGAGCTAAAGGCTAGAGTTGCCGCTTTCAAGGAGTGGGACACTAATCCTAAGAAATCCTGCTAAACGGGGCAAAGCATCAAGACAGGACTAAGATTGAATCCTACTACACTGGCTCTGACGCTCGTCGGATGTGGCAGGGCTTGTAAACTATTACAAAGAGAAACCCAGCCGCGAGCTGCCAAGTGACACGAGCCTACCAGACAAGCTAAATGCCTTTTATGCTCGCTTCGAGGCAAGCAACACTGAGGCATGAGAGCACAAGCTGTTTCCGGATGACTGTGTGATCAAGCTCTCCATCGCCGATGTGGGAAGGAGAGTGATGGAGTGCTGCATCAGATGACCTGGCCTCCACAATCACCCGACCTCAACCCAATTGAGATGGTTTAGGATGAGTTGGACCGCAGAGTGAAGGGAAAGCAGCCAACAAGTGCTCAGCATATGTGGGAACTCCTTCAAGACGGTTGGAAAAGCATTCCAGGTCAAGCTGGTTGAAAAGGGAGCCAAGAGTGTACAAAGCTGTAATCAAGGCAAAGGGTGGCTACTTTGAAAAATCTAAAATATATTTTGATATTTGTTTAACACTTTTTTTGGTTACTACATGATTCCATATGTGTTATTTCATAGTTTTGATGTCTTCACTATTATTCTACAATGTAGAAAATACAATGTAGAAAATACAATACAATACAGTACAAATAAAGAAAAGCCCTTGAATGGGTAGATGTGTCCAAACATTTGACTGATACTGTATATGTTTCAACCAGACCACCATAGTCCCTGTGAAGGTAACCTTTAAGCAGACCACCATAGTCCCTGTGAAGGTAACCTTCAAGCAGACCACCATAGTCCCTGTGAAGGTAACCTTCAAGCAGACCACCATAGTCCCTGTGAAGGTAACCTTCAAGCAGACCACCATAGTCCCTGTGAAGGTAACCTTCAAGCAGACCACCATAGTCCCTGTGAAGGTAACCTTCAAGCAGACCACCATAGTCCCTGTGAAGGTAACCTTCAAGCAGACCACCATAGTCCCTGTGAAGGTAACCTTCAAGCAGACCACCATAGTCCCTGTGAAGGTAACCTTCAAGCAGACCACCATAGTCCCTGTGAAGGTAACCTTCAAGCAGACCACCATAGTCCCTGTGAAGGTAACCTGTCTAAATGATTACCACCTCGTATCACTCATGTCGGTATATAGCCTCGGTATTGTTATTTTATTGTGTTACTTTTTTATTTTATTATATTTTTCACTTTAGTTTATTTAGTAAATATCTTCTTAACTCTATTTCTTGAACTGCATTGTTGGTTAAGGGCTTGTAAGTAAACATTTCACTGTAAGGTCTACTACACCTGTTGTATTCAGCATTTCACTGTGAGGTCTACTACACCTGTTGTATTCAGCATTTCACTGTGAGGTCTACTACACCTGTTGTATTCAGCATTTCACTGTCAGGTCTACTACACCTGTTGTATTCAGCATTTCACTGTGAGGTCTACTACACCTGTTGTATTCAGCATTTCACTGTGAGGTCTACTACACCTGTTGTATTCAGCATTTCACTGTGAGGTCTACTACACCTGTTGTATTCAGCATTTCACTGTAAGGTCTACTACACCTGTTGTATTCAGCATTTCACTGTGAGGTCTACTACACCTGTTGTATTCAGCATTTCACTGTGAGGTCTACTACACCTGTTGTATTCAGCATTTCACTGTGAGGTCTACTACACCTGTTGTATTCAGCATTTCACTGTAAGGTCTACTACACCTGTTGTATTCAGCATTTCACTGTGAGGTCTACTACACCTGTTGTATTCAGCATTTCACTGAGGTCTACTACACCTGTTGTATTCAGCATTTCACTGTGAGGTCTACTACACCTGTTGTATTCAGCATTTCACTGTGAGGTCTACTACACCTGTTGTATTCAGCATTTCACTGTAAGTTCTACTACACCTGTTGTATTCAGCATTTCACTGTCAGGTCTACTACACCTGTTGTATTCATCATTTCACTGTCAGGTCTACTACACCTGTTGTATTCAGCATTTCACTGTGAGGTCTACTATACCTGTTGTATTCAGCATTTCACTGTAAGGTCTACTACACCTGTTGTATTCAGCATTTCACTGTAAGGTCTACTACACCTGTTGTATTCAGCATTTCACTGTAAGGTCTACTACACCTGTTGTATTCAGCATTTCACTGTAAGGTCTACTACACCTGTTGTATTCAGCATTTCACAAGGTCTACTACACCTGTTGTATTCAGCATTTCACTGTAAGGTCTACTACACCTGTTGTATTCAGCATTTCACTGTAAGGTCTACTACACCTGTTGTATTCAGCATTTCACTGTAAGGTCTACTACACCTGTTGTATTCAGCATTTCACTGTGAGGTCTACTACACCTGTTGTATTCAGCATTTCACTGTAAGGTCTACTACACCTGTTGTATTCGTCATTTCACTGTAAGGTCTACTACACCTGTTGTATTCAGCATTTCACTGTAAGGTCTAATACACCTGTTGTATTCAGCATTTCACTGTGAGGTCTACTACACCTGTTGTATTCGGCATTTCACTGTAAGGTCTACTACACCTGTTGTATTCAGCATTTCACTGTAAGGTCTACTACACCTGTTGTATTCATCATTTCACTGTAAGGTCTACTACACCTGTTGTATTCAGCATTTCACTGTAAGGTCTACTACACCTGTTGTATTCATCATTTCACTGTAAGGTCTACTACACCTGTTGTATTCAGCATTTCACTGTAAGGTCTACTTTAAAAATATATATATATTTAACCTTTATTTTACTAGGCAAGTCAGTTAAGAACAAATTCTTATTTTCAATGACGGCCTAGGAACAGTGGGTTAACTGCCTGTTCAGTGGCAGAATGACAGATTTATACCTTGTCAGCTCAGGGCTTTGAACTTGCAACCTTCAAGTTACTAGTCCAACGCTCTAACCACTAGGCTACCCTGGCGACGCAACTACACCTGTTGTATTCAGCACATGTGACTAACATTTGATTTTACATTTATAATGTAGTTATTCATATTCATGTGTTGTAGTCTACTTATGGCATGTTTATGTGAGTCAGTCTCAAGACTGAAATCTGTCGTTCTGCCCCTGAACAAGGCAGTTAACCCACTGTTCCCCTGAACAAGGCAGCTAAACCACTGTTCCCCTGAACAAGGCAGTTAACCCACTGTTCCCCTGAACAAGGCAGTTAACCCACTGTTCCCCTGAACAAGGCAGTTAACCCACTGTTCCCCTGAACAAGGCAGTTAACCCACTGTTCCCCTGAACAAGGCAGCTAAACCACTGTTCCCCTGAACAAGGCAGTTAACCCACTGTTCCCCTGAACAAGGCGGTTAAACCACTGTTCCCCTGAACAAGGCAGTTAACCCACTGTTCCCCTGAACAAGGCAGCTAAACCACTGTTCCCCTGAACAAGGCAGCTAAACCACTGTTCCCCTGAACAAGGCAGCTAAACCACTGTTCCCCTGAACAAGGCAGTTAAACCACTGTTCCCCTGAACAAGGCAGCTAAACCACTGTTCCCCTGAACAAGGCAGCTAAACCACTGTTCCCCTGAACAAGGCAGTTAAACCACTGTTCCCCTGAACAAGGCAGTTAAACCACTGTTCCCCTGAACCAGGCAGTTAAACCACTGTTCGCCTGAACAAGGCAGCTAAACCACTGTTCCCCTGAACAAGGCAGTTAAACCACTGTTCCCCTGAACAAGGCAGCTAAACCACTGTTCCCCTGAACAAGGCAGTTAAACCACTGTTCCCCTGAACAAGGCAGTTAAACCACTGTTCCCCTGAACAAGGCAGTTAAACCACTGTTCCCCTGAACAAGGCAGCTAAACCACTGTTCCCCTGAACAAGGCAGGTAAACCACTGTTCCCTTGAACAAGGCAGCTAAACCACTGTTCCCCTGAACAAGGCAGCTAAACCACTGTTCCCCTGAACAAGGCAGTTAAACCACTGTTCCCCTGAACAAGGCAGCTAACCCACTGTTCCCCTGAACAAGGCAGTTAACCCACTGTTCCCCTGAACAAGGCAGTTAAACCACTGTTCCCCTGAACAAGGCAGCTAAACCACTGTTCCCCTGAACAAGGCAGTTAACCCACTGTTCCCCTGAACAAGGCAGTTAAACCACTGTTCCCCTGAACAGGGCAGTTAAACCACTGTTCCCCTGAACAAGGCAGTTAAACCACTGTTCCCCTGAACAAGGCAGCTAAACCACTGTTCCCCTGAACAAGGCAGTTAACCCACTGTTCCCCTGAACAAGGCAGTTAACCCACTGTTCCCCTGAACAAGGCAGCTAAACCACTGTTCCCCTGAACAAGGCAGCTAAACCACTGTTCCCCTGAACAAGGCAGTTAAACCACTGTTCCCCTGAACAAGGCAGTTAAACCACTGTTCCCCTGAACAAGGCAGCAAAACCACTGTTCCCTGAACAAGGCAGTTAAACCACTGTTCCCCTGAACAAGGCAGCTAAACCACTGTTCCCCTGAACAAGGCAGCTAAACCACTGTTCCCCTGAACAAGGCAGTTAAACCACTGTTCCCTGAACAAGGCAGTTAAACCACTGTTCCCTGAACAAGGCAGTTAAACCACTGTTCCCTGAACAAGGCAGTTAACCCACTGTTCCCCTGAACAAGGCAGTTAAACCACTGTTCCCCTGAACAAGGCAGTTAAACCACTGTTCCCCTGAACAAGGCAGTTAAACCACTGTTCCCTGAACAAGGCAGTTAAACCACTGTTCCCCTGAACAAGGCAGCTAAACCACTGTTCCCCTGAACAAGGCAGCTAAACCACTGTTCCCTGAACAAGGCAGTTAACCCACTGTTCCCCTGAACAAGGCAGTTAAACCACTGTTCCCCTGAACAAGACAGTTAAACCACTGTTCCCTGAACAAGGCAGTTAAACCACTGTTCCCCTGAACAAGGCAGTTAAACCACTGTTCCCTGAACAAGGCAGTTAAACCACTGTTCCCCTGAACAAGGCAGTTAAACCACTGTTCCCTGAACAAGGCAGTTAACCCACTGTTCCCCTGAACAAGGCAGTTAAACCACTGTTCCCTGAACAAGGCAGCTAAACCACTGTTCCCTGAACAAGGCAGCTAAACCACTGTTCCCCTGAACAAGGCAGTTAATCCACTGTTCCCCTGAACAAGGCAGTTAAACCACTGTTCCCCTGAACAAGACAGTTAACCCACTGTTCCCCTGAACAAGGCAGTTAAACCACTGTTCCCCTGAACAAGGCAGTTAAACCACTGTTCCCCTGAACAAGGCAGTTAACCCACTGTTCCCCTGAACAAGGCAGTTAACCCACTGTTCCCCTGAACAAGGCAGCTAACCCACTGTTCCCCTGAACAAGGCAGTTAACCCACTGTTCCCCTTAACAAGGCAGTTAACCCACTGTTCCCCTGAACAAGGCAGCAAAACCACTGTTCCCCTGAACAAGGCAGCTAAACCACTGTTCCCCTGAACAAGGCAGTTAACCCACTGTTCCCCTGAACAAGGCAGTTAACCCACTGTTCCCCTGAACAAGGCAGTTAACCCACTGTTCCCCTGAACAAGGCAGCTAAACCACTGTTCCCCTGAACAAGGCAGCTAACCCACTGTTCCCCTGAACAAGGCAGCTAACCCACTGTTCCCCTGAACAAGGCAGTTAACCCACTGTTCCCCTTAACAAGGCAGTTAACCCACTGTTCCCCTGAACAAGGCAGCAAAACCACTGTTCCCCTGAACAAGGCAGCTAAACCACTGTTCCCCTGAACAAGGCAGTTAACCCACTGTTCCCCTGAACAAGGCAGTTAAACCACTGTTCCCCTGAACAAGGCAGTTAAACCACTGTTCCCCTGAACAAGACAGTTAACCCACTGTTCCACTGAACAAGGCAGCTAACCCACTGTTCCCCTGAACAAGGCAGTCAACCCACTGTTCCCCTGAACAAGGCAGTTAAACCACTGTTCCCCTGAACAAGGCAGCTAAACCACTGTTCCCCTGAACAAGGCAGTTAACCCACTGTTCCCCTGAACAAGGCAGTTAAACCACTGTTCCCCTGAACAAGGCAGTTAAACCACTGTTCCCCTGAACAAGGCAGTTAAACCACTGTTCCCCTGAACAAGGCAGCTAAACCACTGTTCCCCTGAACAAGGCAGTTAACCCACTGTTCCCCTGAACAAGGCAGTTAACCCACTGTTCCCCTGAACAAGGCAGTTAACCCACTGTTCCCCTGAACAAGGCAGTTAAACCACTGTTCCCCTGAACAAGGCAGCTAAACCACTGTTCCCCTGAACAAGGCAGCTAAACCACTGTTCCCCTGAACAAGGCAGTTAAACCACTGTTCCCCTGAACAAGGCAGTTAAACCACTGTTCCCCTGAACAAGGCAGCAAAACCACTGTTCCCCTGAACAAGGCAGTTAAACCACTGTTCCCCTGAACAAGGCAGCTAAACCACTGTTCCCCTGAACAAGGCAGCTAAACCACTGTTCCCCTGAACAAGGCAGTTAAACCACTGTTCCCCTGAACAAGGCAGTTAAACCACTGTTCCCCTGAACAAGGCAGTTAACCCACTGTTCCCCTGAACAAGGCAGTTAACCCACTGTTCCCCTGAACAAGGCAGTTAAACCACTGTTCCCCTGAACAATGCAGTTAACCCACTGTTCCCCTGAACAAGGCAGTTAAACCACTGTTCCCCTGAACAAGGCAGCTAAACCACTGTTCCCCTGAACAAGGCAGCTAAACCACTGTTCCCCTGAACAAGGCAGTTAACCCACTGTTCCCCTGAACAAGGCAGTTAAACCACTGTTCCCCTGAACAAGACAGTTAACCCACTGTTCCCCTGAACAAGGCAGCTAAACCACTGTTCCCCTGAACAAGGCAGTTAAACCACTGTTCCCCTGAACAAGGCAGTTAAACCACTGTTCCCCTGAACAAGGCAGTTAACCCACTGTTCCCCTGAACAAGGCAGTTAAACCACTGTTCCCCTGAACAAGGCAGCTAAACCACTGTTCCCCTGAACAAGGCAGCTAAACCACTGTTCCCCTGAACAAGGCAGTTAACCCACTGTTCCCCTGAACAAGGCAGTTAAACCACTGTTCCCCTGAACAAGACAGTTAACCCACTGTTCCCCTGAACAAGGCAGTTAAACCACTGTTCCCCTGAACAAGGCAGTTAAACCACTGTTCCCCTGAACAAGGCAGTTAACCCACTGTTCCCCTGAACAAGGCAGTTAACCCACTGTTCCCCTGAACAAGGCAGCTAACCCACTGTTCCCCTGAACAAGGCAGTTAACCCACTGTTCCCCTGAACAAGGCAGCAAAACCACTGTTCCCCTGAACAAGGCAGCTAAACCACTGTTCCCCTGAACAAGGCAGTTAACCCACTGTTCCCCTGAACAAGGCAGTTAACCCACTGTTCCCCTGAACAAGGCAGCTAAACCACTGTTCCCCTGAACAAGGCAGCTAACCCACTGTTCCCCTGAACAAGGCAGCTAACCCACTGTTCCCCTGAACAAGGCAGTTAACCCACTGTTCCCCTTAACAAGGCAGTTAACCCACTGTTCCCCTGAACAAGGCAGCAAAACCACTGTTCCCCTGAACAAGGCAGCTAAACCACTGTTCCCCTGAACAAGGCAGTTAACCCACTGTTCCCCTGAACAAGGCAGCTAAACCACTGTTTCTAGGCCATCATTGAAAATAAGAATTTGTTCTTAACTAACTTGCCAAGTTAAATAAAGGAAAACTTTTTTTTTAAACTTACCCACAAATTCAGGAGTCCCAAAAATGTTTTTAAACTCTGCCCCCGCCTCGATTTTGTGAGCGAGTCCGAAATCGATTAGTTTGATCCTTGGCAATGGCACGTTCTTGTCCAACAGCATGATGTTTTCAGGCTGAAAAACAGAAAGAGAGTGAAGGGATTTGCTGCATTTCTGATCATGAGTGTGCATGAGTTTACTGGGTCTGTTCCAGTCCTGTCTCCTTAGGTTAAAAAGATCAGAAAATAAACCCAACATCAGATAAACCCAGATAAACCCTGTCAACCCAGCGTCAGATAAACCCTGTCAACCCAACGTCAGATAAACCCTGTCAACCCAACGTCAGATAAACCCTGTCAAACCCAACGTCAGATAAACCCTGTCAACCCAACGTCAGATAAACCTTGTCAAACCCAACGTCAGATAAACCCTGTCAGATAAACCCTGTCAACCCAGCGTCAGATAAACCCTGTCAACCCAACGTCAGATAAACCCTGTCAAACCCAACGTCAGATAAACCCTGTCAACCCAACGTCAGATAAACCCAACGTCAGATAAACCCTGTCAACCCAGCGTCAGATAAACCCTGTCAACCCAACGTCAGATAAACCCTGTCAACCCAACGTCAGATAAACCCTGTCCAACCCAACGTCAGATAAACCCTGTCAACCCAACGTCAGATAAACCCAACGTCAGCTAAACCCTGTTAAACCCAATGTCAGATTAACCCAACGTCAGATAAACCCTGTCAACCCAACGTCAGATTAACCCCATCAAACCCAACGTCAGATAAACCCAACGTCAGATAAACCCTGTCAAACCCAACGTGAGATAAACCCTGTCAAACCCAACGTGAGATAAACCCTGTCAAACCCAACGTCAGATAAACCCTGTCAAACCCAACGTCAGATTAACCCAACGTCAGATAAACCCTGTCAACCCAACGTCAGATTAACCCCGTCAAACCCAACGTCAGATAAACCCAACGTCAGATAAACCCTGTCATCCCAACGTCAGATAAACCCTGTCAAACCCAACGTGAGATAAACCCTGTCAAACCCAACATCAGATAAACCCAACGTCAGATAAACCCTGTTAAACCCAACGTCAGATAAACCCTGTCAACCCAACGTCAGATAAACCCTGTCAAACCCAACGTCAGATAAACCCAACGTCAGATAAACCCTGTTAAACCCAACGTCAGATAAACCCTGTCAACCCAACGTCAGATAAACCCTGTCAACCCAACGTCAGATAAACCCTGTCAAACCCAACGTCAGATAAACCCTGTCAACCCAACGTCAAATAAACCCTGTCAAACCCAACGTCAGATAAACCCTGTCAAACCCAACGTCAGATAAACCCTGTCAAACCCAACGTCAGTTAAACCCAACGTCAGATAAACCCTGTCAAACCCAACGTCTGATAAACCCTGTCAAACCCAACGTCAGATAAACCCAACGTCAGATAAACCCTGTCAACCCAACGTCAGATAAACCCTGTCAACCCAACGTCAGATAAACCCTGTCAACCCAACGTCAGATAAACCCTGTCAACCCAACGTCAGATAAACCCTGTCAAACCCAACGTCTGATAAACCCTGTCAAACCCAACGTCAGATAAACCCTGTCAAACCCAACGTCAGATAAACCCTGTCAACCCAACGTCAGATAAACCCTGTCAACCCAACGTCAGATAAACCCTGTCAAACCCAACGTCAGATAAACCCAACGTCAGATAAACCCAACGTCAGATAAACCCTGTCAAACCCAACGTCAGATAAACCATGTCAAACCCAACGTCAGATAAACCCTGTCAACCCAACGTCAGATAAACCCTGTCAACCCAACGTCAGATAAACCCTGTCAACCCAACGTCAGATAAACCCTGTCAACCCAACGTCAGATAAACCCAACGTCAGATGAACCATGTCAAACCCAACGTCAGATAAACCCAACGTCAGATAAACCCTGTCAACCCAACGTCAGATAAACCCTGTCAACCCAACATCAGATAAACCCAACGTCAGATAAACCCTGTCAACCCAACGTGAGATAAACCCTGTCAACCCAACGTCAGATAAACCCTGACAACCCAACGTCAGATAAACCCTGACAACCCAACGTCAGATAAACCCTGTCAAACCCAACGTCAGATAAACCCTGTCAACCCAACGTCAGATAAACCCTGTCAACCCAACGTCAGATAAACCCTGACAACCCAACGTCAGATAAACCCTGACAACCCAACGTCAGATAAACCCTGTCAAACCCAACGTCAGATAAACCCTGTCAACCCAACGTCAGATAAACCCTGTCAAACCCAACGTCAGATAAACCCTGTCAACCCAACGTCAGATAAACCCTGTCAACCCAACGTCAGATAAACCCTGTCAAACCCAACGTCAGATAAACCCTGTCAAACCCAACGTCAGATAAACCCTGTCAACCCAACGTCAGATAAACCCTGTCAACCCAACGTCAGATAAACCCAACGTCAGATAAACCCTGTCAACCCAACGTCAGATAAACCCTGTCAAACCCAACGTCAGATAAACCCTGTCAACCCAACGTCAGATAAACCCTGTCAACCCAACGTCAGATAAACCCTGTCAACCCAACGTCAGATAAACCCTGTCAACCCAACGTCAGATAAACCCTGTCAACCCAACGTCAGATAAACCCAACGTCAGATAAACCATGTCAACCCCAACGTCAGATAAACCCTGTCAACCCAACGTCAGATAAACCCAACGTCAGATAAACCCTGTCAAACCCAACGTCAGATAAACCCTGTCAACCCAACGTCAGATAAACCCTGTCAACCCAACGTCAGATAAACCCAACGTCAGATAAACCCTGTCAAACCCAACGTCAGATAAACCCTGTCAACCCAACGTCAGATAAACCCTGTCAACCCCAACGTCAGATAAACCCTGTCAACCCAACGTCAGATAAACCCTGTCAACCCAACGTCAGATAAACCCTGTCCAACCCAACGTCAGATAAACCATGTCAACCCCAACGTCAGATAAACCCTGTCAACCCAACGTCAGATAAACCCTGTCAACCCAACGTCAGATAAACCCTGTCCAACCCAACGTCAGATAAACCATGTCAACCCCAACGTCAGATAAACCCTGTCAACCCAACGTCAGATAAACCCTGTCAAACCCAACGTCAGATAAACCCAACGTCAGATAAACCATGTCAACCCCAACGTCAGATAAACCCTGTCAACCCAACGTCAGATAAACCCTGTCAACCCAACGTCAGATAAACCCAACGTCAGATAAACCCTGTCAAACCCAACGTCAGATAAACCATGTCAACCCCAACGTCAGATAAACCCTGTCAAACCCAACGTCAGATAAACCCTGTCAAACCCAACGTCAGATAAACCCTGTCAACCCAACGTCAGATAAACCCTGTCAAACCCAACGTCAGATAAACCCTGTCAAACCCAACGTCAGATAAACCCTGTCAAACCCAACGTCAGATAAACCATGTCAACCCCAACGTCAGATAAACCCTGTCAAACCCAACGTCAGATAAACCCTGTCAAACCCAACGTCAGATAAACCCTGTCAACCCAACGTCAGATAAACCCTGTCAACCCAACGTGAGATAAACCCTGTCAACCCAACGTCAGATAAACCCTGTCAAACCCAACGTCAGATAAACCCTGTCAACCCAACGTCAGATAAACCCTGTCAACCCCAACATGAGATAAACCCTGTCAAACCCAACGTCAGATAAACCCAACATGAGATAAACCCTGTCAAACCCAACGTCAGATAAACCCAACGTCAGATAAACCCTGTCAACCCAACGTCAGATAAACCCTGTCAACCCAACGTCAGATAAACCCTGTCAAACCCAACGTCAGATAAACCCAACGTCAGATAAACCCTGTCAACCCAACGTCAGATAAACCCTGTCAACCCAACGTCAGATAAACCCTGTCAACCCAACGTCAGATAAACCCAACGTCAGATAAACCCTGTCAACCCAACGTCAGATAAACCCTGTCAACCCAACGTCAGATAAACCCTGTCAACCCAACGTCAGATAAACCCTGTCAACCCAACGTCAGATAAACCCAACGTGAGATAAACCCTGTCAACCCAACATCAGATAAACCCTGTCAACCCAACGTCAGATAAACCCTGTCAACCCAACGTCAGATAAACCCTGTCAACCCAACGTCAGATAAACCCTGTCAACCCAACGTCAGATAAACCCTGTCAACCCAACGTCAGATAAACCCAACGTGAGATAAACCCTGTCAACCCAACATCAGATGAACCCTGTCAACCCAACGTCAGATAAACCCTGTCAAACCCAACGTCAGATAAACCCAACGTGGATGAAAGAAGTGCACTGTCAGAGGGCTTAAGCGTGGATGAAAGAAGTGCACTGTCAGAGGGCTTAAGCGTGTTGAAAGAAGTGCACTGTCAGAGGGCTTAAGCGTGTTGAAAGAAGTGCACTGTCAGAGGGCTTAAGCGTGTTGAAAGAAGTGCACTGTCAGAGGGCTTAAGCGTGTTGAAAGAAGTGCACTGTCAGAGGGCTTAAGCGTGTTGAAAGAAGTGCACTGTCAGAGGGCTTAAGCGTGTTGAAAGAAGTGCACTGTCAGAGGGCTTAAGCGTGTTGAAAGAAGTGCACTGTCAGAGGGCTTAAGCGTGTTGAAAGAAGTGCACTGTCAGAGGGCTTAAGCGTGTTGAAAGAAGTGCACTGTCAGAGGGCTTAAGCGTGTTGAAAGAAGTGCACTGTCAGAGGGCTTAAGCGTGTTGAAAGAAGTGCACTGTCAGAGGGCTTAAGCGTGTTGAAAGAAGTGCACTGTCAGAGGGCTTAAGCGTGTTGAAAGAAGTGCACTGTCAGAGGGCTTAAGCGTGTTGAAAGAAGTGCACTGTCAGAGGGCTTAAGCGTGTTGAAAGAAGTGCACTGTCAGAGGGCTTAAGCGTGTTGAAAGAAGTGCACTGTCAGAGGGCTTAAGCGTGTTGAAAGAAGTGCACTGTCAGAGGGCTTAAGCGTGTTGAAAGAAGTGCACTGTCAGAGGGCTTAAGCGTGTTGAAAGAAGTGCACTGTCAGAGGGCTTAAGCGTGTTGAAAGAAGTGCACTGTCAGAGGGCTTAAGCGTGTTGAAAGAAGTGCACTGTCAGAGGGCTTAAGCGTGTTGAAAGAAGTGCACTGTCAGAGGGCTTAAGCGTGTTGAAAGAAGTGCACTGTCAGAGGGCTTAAGCGTGTTGAAAGAAGTGCACTGTCAGAGGGCTTAAGCGTGTTGAAAGAAGTGCACTGTCAGAGGGCTTAAGCGTGTTGAAAGAAGTGCACTGTCAGAAGGCTTAAGCGTGTTGAAAGAAGTGCACTGTCAGAGGGCTTAAGCGTGTTGAAAGAAGTGCACTGTCAGAAGGCTTAAGCGTGGATGAAAGAAGTGCACTGTCAGAGGGCTTAAGCGTGTTGAAAGAAGTGCACTGTCAGAGGGCTTAAGCGTGGATGAAAGAAGTGCACTGTCAGAGGGCTTAAGCGTGTTGAAAGAAGTGCACTGTCAGAGGGCTTAAGCGTGTTGAAAGAAGTGCACTGTCAGAGGGCTTAAGCGTGTTGAAAGAAGTGCACTGTCAGAGGGCTTAAGCGTGTTGAAAGAAGTGCACTGTCAGAGGGCTTAAGCGTGTTGAAAGAAGTGCACTGTCAGAGGGCTTAAGTTGAAAGAGTCGTCCTTATTCAATGGCTGTCCTGTTCTGCAGGGCTACTCCTCTCCTCCTGTCTCCTGCTTCTGGGTGCCACCTTTTAAACAAACCCAAAAGGTCAAACGTTGCACTCCGACCTTCTATCACCGTGACCGTACTGTGTTCCTGACTTTGGCATTGCCAGCTGGCTGTGGCGTAAAGGAGCCTTCCTATGGACCCCTGGACTTCATATTTACCTCAGTCTGTACAGCCTGAATCCCAAATGTCACCCGTCTCCTCCTCCCTCTCCCTCCCCTCTCTCTCTCCCCCTTCCTCCTCTGTCTCTTTTGTCTCCCTCTCCTCTCTTTTGTCTCTCCCTCTCCCGTCTCTTTTGTCTCTCCCTCCCCTCTCTTTTGTCTCTCCCTCCCCACTCTTTTGTCTCTCCCTCTCCTCTCTTGCCTCTCCCTCTCCCTCCCCTCTCTTTTGTCTCTCATTCCCCTCTCTTTTGTCTCTCCCTCTCCTCTCTTGCCATTCCCTCTCCCTCCCCTCTCTTTTGTCTCTCCTTCCCCTCTCTTTTGTCTCTCCTTCCCCTCTCTTTTGTCTCTCCCTCTCCTCTCTTGCCTCTCCCTCTCCCTCCCCTCTCTTTTGTCTCTCCCTCTCCTCTCCTTTGTCTCTCTCTCCCCTCTCTTTTGTCTCTCCCTCCCCTCTCTTTTGTCTCTCCCTCCCCTGTCTCTTTTGTCTCTCCCTCCCCTCTCTTTTGTCTGTCCCTCCCCTCTCTTTTGTCTCTCCCTCTCCTCTCCTTTGTCTCTCCCTCCCCTCTTTTGTCTCTCCCTCCCCTCGCTTTTGTCTCTCCCTCACCTCTCTTCTGTCTCTCCCTCCCCTCTCTTTTGTCTGTCCCTCCCCTCTCTTTTGTCTGTCCCTCCCCTGTCTCTTTTGTCTCTCCCTCCCCTCTCTTTTGTCTCTCCCTCCCCTCTCTTTTGTCTGTCCCTCCCCTCTCTTTTGTCTGTCCCTCCCCTGTCTCTTTTGTCTCTCCCTCCCCTCTCTTTTGTCTCTCCTTCCCCTCTCTTTTGTCTCTCCCTCCCCTCTCTTTTGTCTCTCCATCCCCTCTCTTTTGTCTCTCCTTCCCCTCTCTTTTGTCTCTCCTTCCCCTCTCTTTTGTCTCTCCCTCCCCTCTCTTCTGTCTCTCCCTCCCCTCTCTTTTGTCTGTCCCTCCCCTCTCTTTTGTCTGTCCCTCCCCTGTCTCTTTTGTCTCTCCCTCCCCTCTCTTTTGTCTCGCCCTCCCCTCTCTTTTGTCTGTCCCTCCCCTCTCTTTTGTCTGTCCCTCCCCTGTCTCTTTTGTCTGTCCCTCCCCTGTCTCTTTTGTCTCTCCCTCCCCTCTCTTTTGTCTCTCCTTCCCCTCTCTTTTGTCTCTCCCTCCCCTGTCTCTTTTGTCTCTCCCTCCCCCGTCTCTTTTGTCTCCTCCTCCCTCTCACGTCTCTTTTGTCTCCTCCTCCCTCTCCCCTGTCTCTTTTGTCTCTCCCTCCCCTCTCTTTTGTCTCTCCTTCCCCTCTCTTTTGTCTGTCCCTCCCCTGTCTCTTTTGTCTGTCCCTCCCCTGTCTCTTTTGTCTCTCCCTCCCCTCTCTTTTGTCTCGCCCTCCCCTCTCTTTTGTCTGTCCCTCCCCTCTCTTTTGTCTGTCCCTCCCCTGTCTCTTTTGTCTGTCCCTCCCCTGTCTCTTTTGTCTCTCCCTCCCCTCTCTTTTGTCTCTCCTTCCCCTCTCTTTTGTCTCTCCCTCCCCTGTCTCTTTTGTCTCTCCCTCTCACGTCTCTTTTGTCTCCTCCTCCCTCTCCCATCTCGTTCGTCTCCTCCTCCCTCTCCCATCTCTTTCGTCTCCTCCTCCCTCTCCCATCTTGTTCGTCTCCTCCTCCCTCTCCCATCTCTTTCGTCTCCTCCTCCCTCTCCCATCTCTTTCGTCTCCCCCTCCCTCTCCTGTCTCTTTCATCTCCTCCTCCCTCTCCCATCTCTTTCGTCTCCTCCTCCCTCTCCCATCTCTTTCGTCTCCTCCTCCCTCTCCCATCTCTTTCGTCTCCTCCTCCCTCTCCCGTCTCTTTCGTCTCCTCCTCCCTCTCCCATCTCTTTCGTCTCCTCCTTCTCCTCCCTCTCCCGTCTCTCCAGTCTCCCCCTCTGTATCCCCTCCCCGTCTCTCCCGTCTCCCCCTCCCCCAGTCTTCCTGTGGTGAGACCCCAGCAAGCCTCTCTGTCAACGCCGGGAAGGACTACACCCTTATTGAACCCTTTTCCCATACCTGACACAGCACTTTCTCTCTCCCGTCTCCCCCTCCTCCTCCCTCTCCCCTGTCTCTCCCGTCTCCCCCTCCTCCTCCCCGTCTCTCCCTCCCCCAGTCTTCCTGTGGTGAGACCACAGCACTTTCTCTCTCCCTCTCCCTCTCCCTCTCTGTCCATCTCCCTATCTGAGGTAAAGTGTGTCTCTTGTTAATGGGATTTAAAGCTCTCAGCAGTACATATTTCAGCCGTCCAGCCCCCATTTAAGCAAGCTCATGACAAGACCATAATGCATTATACAGTACCTTCAGTCTAAAGTGGTACCAATTTGACTATACTTCTTGAAACAGTTGTATATTTCAGTTTCACTTCGTACAGCAGTCTATAGATCTTTCTATATATCTACCATCTTTGTACAGCAGTCTATAGATCTTTCTATATATCTACCATCTTTGTACAGCAGTCTATAGATCTTTCTATATATCTACCATCTTTGTACAGCAGTCTACAGATCTTTCTATATATCTACCATCTTTGTACAGCAGTCTATAGATCTTTCTATATATCTACCATCTTTGTACAGCAGTCTACAGATCTTTCTATATATCTACCATCTTTGTACAGCAGTCTACAGATCTTTCTATATATCTACCATCTTTGTACAGCAGTCTATAGATCTTTCTATATATCTACCATCTTTGTACAGCAGTCTACAGATCTTTCTATATAAACTCAGCAAAAAAAGAAACGTCCCTTTTTCAGGACCCTGTCTTTCAAAGATAATTCGCAAAAATCCAAATAACTTCACAGATCTTTATTGTAACGGATTTAAACACTGTTTCCCATGCTTGTTCAATGAACCATAAACGATGAATGAACATGCACCCGTGAAAAGGTTGTTAATTAAAACACTAACAGCTTACAGACGGTAGGCAATTAAGGTCACAGTTATGAAAACTTAGGACACTAAAGAGGCCTTTCTACTGACTCTGAAAAACACCAAAAGAAAGCTGCCCAGGGTCCCTGCTCATCTGCGTGAATGTGCCTTAGGCTGGCTGCAAGGAGGCATGAGAACTGCAGATGTGGCCAGGGAAATAAATTGCAATGTCCGTACTGTGAGACGTCTGTCATGGTCTAGGGCAGTGTGCCACAGCATCATCGGATTGAGCTTGTTGTCATTGCAGACAATCTCAATGCTGTGCGTTACAGGGAAGACATCCTCATGTGGTACACTTCCTACAGGATCATGCTGGAGGGTCATGTCAGGAATGTCAGTGTTCTGCCATGGCCAGCGAAGAGCCCGGATCTCAATCCCATTGAGCACATTTGGGACCTGTTGGATTGGAGGGTGAGGGCTAGGGCCATTCCCCCCAGAAATGTCCAGGAACTTGCAGGTGCCTTGGTAGAAGAGTTGGGTAACATCTCACAGCAAGAACTGGCAAATCTGGTGTAGTCCATAAGGAGGAGATGCACTGCAGTACTTAATGCAGCTGGTGGCCACACCAGGTACTCGCTGTTACTTTTAATTTTGACCTCCCCTTTGTTCAGGGACACATTATTCTATTTCTGTTAGTCACATGTCTGTGGAACTTGTTCAGTTTATGTCTCTGAGTTGTTGAATCTTGTTATGTTCATACAAATATTTACACATGTTAAGTTTGCTGAAAATAAACACAGTTGACAGTGAGAGGACGTTTATTTTTTTGCTGAGTTTATCTATCATCTTTGTACAGCCGTCTATAGATCTTTCTATATATCTACCATCTTTGTACAGCAGTCTATAGATCTTTCTATATATCTACCATCTTTGTACAGCAGTCATTAGATCTTTCTAAATGTCTCTGATCTGTGCAGGCCGTGGCAATAGAGCTCTCTATTCTGCAACTTCCTCCTATTATAGTCCTGTAGTTATCGTTCATTAGAGAGGAGGACCAGTTAGGATGGCACCATGGTAGTTATCGTTCATTAGAGAGGAGGACCAGTATGTTGTGAGGATGGCACCATGGTAGTTATCGTTCATTAGAGAGGAGGACCAGTGTGTTGTGAGGATGGCACCATGGTAGTTATCGTTCATTAGAGAGGAGGACCAGTATGTTGTGAGGATGGCACCATGGTAGTTATCGTTCATTAGAGAGGAGGACCAGTGTGTTGTGAGGATGGCACCATGGTAGTTATCGTTCATTAGAGAGGAGTACCTGTCTGTTGTGCTTAGTTGCAGCTGCTCTTCTGAATGACTGGCATCACTAGACTGGCAGGGTACTGAAGAGTTGGCCCACCTAACAGGGCTGTTGGCCACGGAGATTATTTGTCACCATAGAAACTAAATCTTGTCTTCGCCTCTAAAATGGCTTCCCTCATTGGTAGTGACTCATAGAGGCAGCACGCACACACACACACACTGTGTACACACTCACACACACACACACACACACCTCCCCTCTGTTTTGTGCGTGTGTGTGTGTGTGTGTGTGTGTGTGTGTGTGTGTGTGTGTGTGTGTGTGTGTGTGTGTGTGTGTGTGTGTGTGTGTGTGTGTGTGTGTGTGTGTGTGTGTGTGTACAGTACCTTGAGGTCAAAGTGTGCTATCTTCCTAGAGTGTAGGTAGTGGACCCCCTCCAGAATCTGTTTGATAAACTGAGTTGCCTCTTCTTCACTCAGAGACTCCTTCTGGGCCAGGAAGTCAAACAGCTCTCCCCCAGACACCCTGCAGCACACACACACACACACACACACACACACACACACACACACACACACACACACACACACACACACACACACACACACACACACACACACACACACAGAGCATCTCTCCATCATAGTACAACAGATGTTACAGGTGAAAGATAAAACCAGACTGGCTCCCAGGCTAAGACTGTGTTTGTTAGATAAAACCAGACTGGCTCCCAGGCTAAGACTGTGTGTGTTAGATAAAACCAGACTGGCTCCCAGGCTAAGACTGTGTTTGTTAGATAAAACCAGACTGGCTCACAGGCTAAGACTGTGTTTGTTAGATAAAACCAGACTGGCTGCCAGGCTAAGACTGTGTGTGTTAGATAAAACCAGAGTGGCTCCCAGGCTAAGACTGTGTTTGTTAGATAAAACCAGACTGGCTCCCAGGCTAAGACTGTGTTTGTTAGATGAAACCAGACTGGCTGTCAGGCTAAGACTGTGTTTGTTAGATGAAACCAGACTGGCTCCCAGGCTAAGACTGTGTGTGTTAGATAAAACCAGACTGGCTGTCAGGCTAAGACTGTGTTTGTTAGATGAAACCAGACTGGCTGTCAGGCTAAGACTGTGTTTGTTAGATGAAACCAGACTGGCTCCCAGGCTAAGACTGTGTTTGTTAGATAAAACCAGACTGGCTCCCAGGCTAAGACTGTGTTTGTTAGATGAAAGCAGACTGGCTGTCAGGCTAAGACTGTGTTTGTTAGATGAAACCAGACTGGCTCCCAGGCTAAGACTGTGTTTGTTAGATGAAACCAGACTGGCTGTCAGGCTAAGACTGTGTTTATTAGATGAAACCAGACTGGCTCCCAGGCTAAGACTGTGTTTGTTAGATAAAACCAGACTGGCTCCCAGGCTAAGACTGTGTTTGTTAGATGAAACCAGACTGGCTCCCAGGCTAAGACTGTGTTTGTTAGATAAAACCAGACTGGCTCCCAGGCTAAGACTGTGTTTATTAGATGAAACCAGACTGGCTCCCAGGCTAAGACTGTGTTTGTTAGATGAAACCAGACTGGCTCCCAGGCTAAGACTGTTTTTGTTAGATGAAACCAGACTGGCTCCCAGGCTAAGACTGTGTTTGTTAGATAAAACCAGACTGGCTCCCAGGCTAAGACTGTGTTTGTTAGATAAAACCAGACTGGCTCCCAGGCTAAGACTGTGTTTGTTAGATGAAACCAGAATGGCTCCCAGGCTAAGACTGTGTTTGTTAGATAAAACCAGACTGGCTCCCAGGCTAAGACTGTGTTTGTTAGATAAAACCAGACTGGCTCCCAGGCTAAGACTATGTTTGTTAGATGAAACCAGACTGGCTCCCAGGCTAAGACTGTGTTTGTTAGATAAAACCAGACTGGCTCCCAGGCTAAGACTGTGTTTGTTAGATGAAACCAGACTGGCTCCCAGGCTAAGACTGTGTTTGTTAGATAAAACCAGACTGGCTCCCAGGCTAAGACTGTGTTTATTAGATGAAACCAGACTGGCTCCCAGGCTAAGACTGTGTTTGTTAGATGAAACCAGACTGGCTCCCAGGCTAAGACTGTGTTTGTTAGATAAAACCAGACTGGCTCCCAGGCTAAGACTGTGTTTGTTAGATAAAACCAGACTGGCTCCCAGGCTAAGACTATGTTTGTTAGATGAAACCAGACTGGCTGTCAGGCTAAGACTGTGTTTGTTAGATAAAACCAGACTGGCTCCCAGGCTAAGACTATGTTTGTTAGATGAAACCAGACTGGCTCCCAGGCTAAGACTGTGTTTGTTAGATGAAACCAGACTGGCTCCCAGGCTAAGACTGTGTTTGTTAGATGAAACCAGACTGGCTCCCAGGCTAAGACTGTGTTTGTTAGATGAAACCAGACTGGCTCCCAGGCTAAGACTGTGTTTGTTAGATGAAACCAGACTGGCTCCCAGGCTAAGACTGTGTTTGTTAGATGAAACCAGACTGGCTCCCAGGCTAAGACTGTGTTTGTTAGATAAAACCAGACTGGCTCCCAGGCTAAGACTGTGTTTGTTAGATAAAACCAGACTGGCTCCCAGGCTAAGACTGTGTTTGTTAGATAAAACCAGACTGGCTCCCAGGCTAAGACTGTGTTTGTTAGATGAAACCAGACTGGCTGTCAGGCTAAGACTGTGTTTGTTAGATAAAACCAGACTGGCTCCCAGGCTAAGACTGTGTTTGTTAGATAAAACCAGACTGGCTCCCAGGCTAAGACTGTGTTTGTTAGATAAAACCAGACTGGCTGGCTCCCAGGCTAAGACTGTGTTTGTTAGATAAAACCAGACTGGCTCCCAGGCTAAGACTGTGTTTGTTAGATAAAACCAGACTGGCTCCCAGGCTAAGACTGTGTTTGTTAGATAAAACCAGACTGGCTCCCAGGCTAAGACTGTGTTTGTTAGATAAAACCAGACTGGCTCCCAGGCTAAGACTGTGTTTGTTAGATAAAACCAGACTGGCTCCCAGGCTAAGACTGTGTTTGTTAGATAAAACCAGACTGGCTCCCAGGCTAAGACTGTGTTTGTTAGATGAAACCAGACTGGCTGTCAGGCTAAGACTGTGTTTGTTAGATAAAACCAGACTGGCTCCCAGGCTAAGACTGTGTTTGTTAGATAAAACCAGACTGGCTCCCAGGCTAAGACTGTGTTTGTTAGATAAAACCAGACTGGCTGTCAGACTAAGACTGTGTTTGTTAGATAAAACCAGACTGGCTCCCAGGCTAAGACTGTGTTTGTTAGATAAAACCAGACTGGCTCCCAGGCTAAGACTGTGTTTGTTAGATGAAACCAGACTGGCTCCCAGGCTAAGACTGTGTTTGTTAGATAAAACCAGACTGGCTCGCAGGCTAAGACTGTGTTTGTTAGATAAAACCAGACTGGCTCCCAGGCTAAGACTGTGTTTGTTAGATAAAACCAGACTGGCTCCCAGGCTAAGACTGTGTTTGTTAGATAAAACCAGACTGGCTCCCAGGCTAAGACTGTGTTTGTTAGATGAAACCAGACTGGCTCCCAGGCTAAGACTGTGTTTGTTAGATAAAACCAGACTGGCTCCCAGGCTAAGACTGTGTTTGTTAGATAAAACCAGACTGGCTCCCAGGCTAAGACTGTGTTTGTTAGATAAAACCAGACTGGCTCCCAGGCTAAGACTGTGTTTGTTAGATGAAACCAGACTGGCTCCCAGGGTAAGACTGTGTTTGTTAGATGAAACCAGACTGGCTCCCAGGCTAAGACTGTGTTTGTTAGATAAAACCAGACTGGCTCCCAGGCTAAGACTGTGTTTGTTAGATAAAACCAGACTGGCTCCCAGGCTAAGACTGTGTTTGTTAGATAAAACCAGACTGGCTCCCAGGCTAAGACTGTGTTTGTTAGATGAAACCAGACTGGCTGTCAGGCTAAGACTGTGTTTGTTAGATAAAACCAGACTGGCTCCCAGGCTAAGACTGTGTTTGTTAGATAAAACCAGACTGGCTCCCAGGCTAAGACTGTGTTTGTTAGATAAAACCAGACTGGCTGTCAGGCTAAGACTGTGTTTGTTAGATAAAACCAGACTGGCTCCCAGGCTAAGACTGTGTTTGTTAGATAAAACCAGACTGGCTCCCAGGCTAAGACTGTGTTTGTTAGATAAAACCAGACTGGCTCCCAGGCTAAGACTGTGTTTGTTAGATAAAACCAGACTGGCTCCCAGGCTAAGACTGTGTTTGTTAGATAAAACCAGACTGGCTCCCAGGCTAAGACTGTGTTTGTTAGATAAAACCAGACTGGCTCCCAGGCTAAGACTGTGTTTGTTAGATAAAACCAGACTGGCTCCCAGGCTAAGACTGTGTTTGTTAGATAAAACCAGACTGGCTCCCAGGCTAAGACTGTGTTTGTTAGATGAAACCAGACTGGCTGTCAGGCTAAGACTGTGTTTGTTAGATAAAACCAGACTGGCTCCCAGGCTAAGACTGTGTTTGTTAGATAAAACCAGACTGGCTCCCAGGCTAAGACTGTGTTTGTTAGATGAAACCAGACTGGCTCCCAGGCTAAGACTGTGTTTGTTAGATAAAACCAGACTGGCTCCCAGGCTAAGACTGTGTTTGTTAGATAAAACCAGACTGGCTCCCAGGCTAAGACTGTGTTTGTTAGATAAAACCAGACTGGCTCCCAGGCTAAGACTGTGTTTGTTAGTGTCTTAGGCAGAAACATTATTTGTTGATGACTGATTTGTCAGGACCATAAACAGTCTATGGTCTAGGGGCCCGTACCCACAAAGCCTCTCAGAGTAGGAAGGGCTGATCTAGGATCTGTCCATATTGTCTGATTCATTATGATCTAAAGGGCTAAACTGATCCGAAATCAGCCGCTTTTTCAACTCTGTGAGGCTTTTGTGGATACGGGAGCAGAAGTGTACACTACAAAGCAGGATCAACGAGGTAACCAGCTAACTTTTGATAAAACAACCAGAAACAACCACCACAATTGTTCTGGTTTATTTAGAATGCTAATCTTAGAGATGTGTTTCTGCTTGTTTTGTCAACTAAATCATTCACATTTTCAAGCTTATCCCCCCCCTTAAAAAAAAAAACCTGATATAAGAATATTCCGGAAAGTTCTCTGGCTGACTCCTTAATCCTGGTTTGTAGTGTTCCTCTCTGGTGTGACTCACAGCTCCAGGACGAGCACCACGTCAGTGAGGTTCTCGTAGACATCGTGGAAGGTGACTATGTTGGCGTGCTGTGTCTGCTGTAGGATGTTGACCTCTCTCTCTATCTCCTCCCTCCTGACCCCCCGCCGGCTGGATCTGCTCTGTCGTTTCTTGATGAACTTAGCGGCGAACTCCAGACCTGTGCTCTTCTCCCAGCAACGCTTCACGATGGCAAACTGACCGCTGGAACACGAAGAACGAGAGAACGACACAGAAATGACGGAGAAAAAAATATTCAGCAACACAATGCATGTTGGTTTGAAAATGAATGATTATGATGTTAACACCTACAACATGTGGTCTCTACAGAATCAGATCAGACGAAGGCCAGATGGGGCGGTACGTTAACACCTACAACATGTGGTCTCTACAGAATCAGATCAGACGAAGGCCAGATGGGGCGGTACGTTAACACCTACAACATGTGGTCTCTACAGAATCAGATCAGACGAAGGCCAGATGGGGCGGTACAGTTAACACCTACAACATGTGGTCTCTACAGAATCAGATCAGACGAAGGCCAGATGGGGGGACACGTTAACACCTACAACATGTGGTCTCTACAGAATCAGATCAGACGAAGGCCAGATGGGGACGGTACAGTTAACACCTACAACATGTGGTCTCTACAGAATCAGATCAGACGAAGGCCAGATGGGACGGACGTTAACACCTACAACATGTGGTCTCTACAGAATCAGATCAGACGAAGGCCAGATGGGCGGTACACGTTAACACCTACAACATGTGGTCTCTACAGAATCAGATCAGGCGAAGGCCAGATTGGACCGTATGTTATTTCCGTATCAGAAGATATTGTCAAGAGGATTTTCAATATTACATTTCTAATGTCTGTTGCGGTGACTGTCTCTTTAAATACCGTAAATAACCACGGTGCAGTCAGAAGGTATGTGTGAAGGGTTACCTCATTTTGTCCTACAGAATGTTGAGACATTTCTTCCTGCTCGGCTACCGATCTATTCATAGTGTAGTGGCACTGCAGCAGCGTGAGCTGAGCCTGACAACTCTGGGTTTTTACATCATACACTTTCACAGACAACTAAACACATCGAAAGAGCATTGCTGTATGGTAGCATGTGGTACACACCTGCATACGGTAGCATATGGTAGCCTATGGTAGCATGTATGGGGCATGTGGTCTATATGGTAGCCTACATGGGGTAGCATATGGTAGCCTATGGTAGCATATGGTAGCATATGGTAGCCTATGGTAGCCTATGGTAGCCTACAGTAGGGGTAGCATATGGTAGCCTAGGTAGCCTATGGTAGCCTAGGGGCATGTGGTAGCCTATGGTAGGGGGTCCATATGGTAGCATATGGTAGCCTATGGTACAGGGGGTAGCCTATTGTAGCCTATGGGTAGACAGCCTTTGGTAGCCTATGGGAAATAATTTGCTGCCTTGATTTAGTACTATGTACTGCAACCAGGGAACATCACCAGAAGTCACTCTGAGGTAAATCGTAGGGGGCAGCGCAGGGGGCCTCAAATTACATCCAATATGGGAAGGGGGCCCGCTCTGGGCTTTTATCCTCACATACAACAGAGCAGAGGGGGACACCAAGAGGACAGGGGGTGGACCTGTACCCCAGTGGCAGGGGGAACTGAAATAAGTGGACTGTTAGTGGGACATGGGATCCACCATAGTTAAAGTGGTACCATAGTGGCTGTGTACCGTAGTGGCTGTGGACCATAGTGGCTGTGGGGGGTACACTGTCATAGTGGCTGTGGACCAGTGGGGTGGACCATAGTGGCTGTGGATAGGTCCGTAGGGGACAGGGTGACAGGTGGTCCATAGGGGACTGTGGACCATAGTGGCTGTGGACCATAGTGGCAGGTGGACCATAGTGGCTGTGGACCATAGTGGCTGTGGACCATAGTGGCTGTGGACCATAGTGGCTGTGGACCATAGTGGCTGTGGACCATAGCTGCACCCTTCACTCTTAGAAAAAGGGTTCCAAAAGGGTTCTTTGGATGTTCCCAAAGGAGAACCCTGTTTGGTTCCAGGTACATCCATTTTTGGTTCCAGGCAGAACTATTTTGGGTTCCATGTAGAACCCTCTGTGTAAAGGGTTCTACATGGGGCAAAAAAGGTTCTGTCTGGAACCAAAAAGGGTTCTTCAAAGGGTTCTCCTACGGGGACAGTGGTGACTGTGGGGCCAGGGAGACAGGGGTCCGTAGGGGGACAGGGGGCCCGTAGGGGACAGGGGGCTGTCCGTAGGGGACAGGGGTCCGTGGGGACAGGGGGTCCGTAGGGGACAGGGGGTACAGGGGGTTAGGGGACAGGGGGTCATTTGGGGCACAGACAGTGACAGGTAATACTCCACTTCCTCATTCATAGTGTAGCTGTGTGATTAAACATAGACACACATCTCTAAAGATAGAAGGAAGCCATCTTTAAACTGTAGCGTGAGGATTCACTGTCAACAAAACAACCCCATTCACTGTCATGTCAACCCCATTCACTGTCATGACAACTCCATTCACTGTCATGGTCAACAGAACAACGCCATTCACTGTCTGACAACCCCATTGTCAACAAAACAACCCCATTCACTGTCATGTCAACCCCATTCACTGTCATGTCAACCCCATTCACTGTCATGACAACCCCATTCACTGTCATGACAACCCCATTCACTGTCAACAGAACAACGCCATTCACTGTCATGACAACCCCATTCACAGTCAACAAAACAACGCCATTCACTGTCATGTCAACGCCATTCACTGTCATGTCAACCCCATTCACTGGTATTCACTGTCAACAAAACAACCCCATTCACTGTCATGTCAACCCCATGCACTGTCATGACAACCCCATTCACTGTCATGTCAACCCCATTCACTGTCAACACAAACAACGCCATTCACTGTCATGTCAACGCCATTCACTGTCATGTCAACCCCATTCACTGTCAACAAAACAACCCCATTCACTGTCATGTCAACCCCATTCACTGTCATGACAACCCCATTCACTGTCATGTCAACCCCATTCACTGTCATGTCAACCCCATTCACTGTCCAACCCCATTCACTGTCAACAAAACAACCCCATTCACTGTCAACAAAACAACCCCATTCACTGTCAACAAAACAACCCCATTCACTGTCATGTCAACCCCATTCACTGTCATGTCAACCCCATTCACTGTCAACAAAACAACCCCATTCACTGTCATGTCAACCCCATTCACTGTCATGTCAACCCCATTCACTGTCAACAAAACAACCCCATTCACTGTCAACAAAACAACCCCATTCACTGTCAACAAAACAACCCCATTCACTGTCAACAAAACAACCCCATTCACTGTCATGTCAACCCCATGCACTGTCATGACAACCCCATTCACTGTCATGTCAACCCCATTCACTGTCAACAAAACAACCCCATTCACTGTCATGTCAACGCCATTCACTGTCATGTCAACCCCATTCACTGTCAACAAAACAACCCCATTCACTGTCATGTCAACCCCATTCACTGTCATGACAACCCCATTCACTGTCAACAAAACAACCCCATTCACTGTCAACAAAACAACCCCATTCACTGTCATGTCAACCCCATTCACTGTCATTTGTCATGTCAACCCCATTCACTGTCATGTCAACCCCATTCACTTCAACAAAACAACCCCATTCACTGTCATGTCAACCCCATTCACTGTCAACAAAACAACCCCATTCACTGTCATGTCAACCCCATTCACTGTCATGTCAACAAAACAACCCCATTCACTGTCATGTCAACGCCATTCACTGTCATGTCAACCCCATTCACTGTCATGTCAACCCCATTCACTGTCAACAAAACAACCCCATTCACTGTCAACAAAACAACCCCATTCACTGTCATGTCAACCTCATTCACTGTCATGACAACCCCATTCACAGTCAACAAAACAACGCCATTCACTGTCATGTCAACGCCATTCACTGTCATGTCAACCCCATTCACTGTCATGACAACCCCATTCACAGTCAACAAAACAACCCCATTCACTGTCATGTCAACCCCATTCACTGTCATGACAACCCCATTCACTGTCATGTCAACCCCATTCACTGTCATGTCAACCCCATTCACTGTCAACAAAACAACCCCATTCACTGTCATGTCAACCCCATTCACTGTCAACAAAACAACCCCATTCACTGTCATGTCAACCCCATTCACTGTCATGACAACCCCATTCACTGTCAACAAAACAACCCCATTCACTGTCAACAAAACAACCCCATTCACTGTCATGTCAACCCCATGCACTGTCATGACAACCCCATTCACTGTCATGTCAACCCCATTCACTGTCATGTCAACCCCATTCACTGTCATGTCAACCCCATTCACTGTCATGTCAACCCCATTCACTGTCATGTCAACCCCATTCACTGTCATTCAACCCCATTCACTGTCATGTCAACCCCATTCACTGGTCAACCCCATTCACTGTCATGTCAACCCCATTCACTGTCATGTCAACCCCCTGTCATGACAACAGAACAACCCCATTCACTGTAGCCTATGGTAGCCTATGGTAGCCTATGGTGGCATATTGTAGCCTATGGTAGCCTATGGTAGCCTTTGGTAGCCTATGGTAGCATTTGGTAGCCTATTGTAGCCTATGGTAGAAACTTGTAGCCTAGCCTATGGTTTAGCATTATGGTAGCATATGGTAGCCTATGGTAGCCTATGGGAAATAATTTGCTGCACTTGATTTAGTACTATGTCCCCTGTACAATGCAACCAGTAGAACAGCACCAAAAGTCACTCTGAGCTAAATAGCGCTCCTCAAATTACATCCAATTGGCTTTTATCCTCACATACAACAGAGCAGAGAAAGGACACCAAGAGGACGAGGGAATTAAGTCACCGGTCATTCAGTGGCTGTGGACCATAGTGGCTGTGGACCATAGTGGCTGTGGAAGTGGCTGTGGACCATAGTGGCTGTGGTGGATGTGGACCATAGTGGCTGTGGGTGGACCATAGTGGACCATAGTGGCTGTGGACCATAGTTGCTGTGTACCATAGTTGCTGTGTACCATAGTGGCTGTGGACCATAGTGGCTGTGGACCATAGTGGCTGTGGACCATAGTGGCTGTGGACCATAGTGGCTGTGGACCATAGTGGCTGTGGACCATAGTGGCTGTGGACCATAGTGGCTGTGGACCATAGTGGCTGTGGACCATAGTGGCTGTGGACCATAGTGGCTGTGGACCATAGTGGCTGTGGACCATAGTGGCTGTGGACCATAGTGGCTGTGGACCATAGTGGCTGTGGACCATAGTGGCTGTGGACCATAGTGGCTGTGGACCATAGTTGCTGTGGACCATAGTGGCTGTGGACCATAGTGGCTGTGGACCATAGTGGCTGTGGACCATAGTGGTGGACCATGACCATAGTGGCTGTGGACCATAGTGGCTGTAGTGGCTGTGGACCATAGTGGCTGTGGAGTGGCTGTGGACCATAGTGGCTGTGGACCATAGTGGCTGTGGACCATAGTGGCTGTGGACCATAGTGGCTGTGGACCATAGTGACTGTGGACCATAGTGGCTGTGGACCATAGTGGCTGTGGACCATAGTGGCTGTGGACCATAGTGGCTGTGGACCATAGCTGCACCCTTCACTCTTAGAAAAAAGGGTTCCAAAAGGGTTCTTTGGATGTTCCCAAAGGAGAACCCTGTTTGGTTCCAGGTACATCCATTTTTGGTTCCAGGCAGAACTATTTTGGGTTCCATGTAGAACCCTCTGTGTAAAGGGTTCTACATGGAACTCAAAAAAGGTTCTGTCTGGAACCAAAAAGGGTTCTTCAAAGGGTTCTCCTACGGGGACAGACAGTGACTGTGGGGCCCGTAGGAGACAGGGGGTCCGTAGGGGACAGGGGGCCCGTAGGGGACAGGGGGTCCGTAGGGGACAGGAGGTCCGTAGGGGACAGGGGGTCCGTAGGGGACAGGGGGTACAGGGGGTCCGTAGGGGACAGGGGGTCATTTGGGGCACAGACAGTGACTGTGACTCCATGTGTTTTTCCTCTCCTGTCAGACAGTGAGGTAAGGTAATACTCCACTTCCTCATTCATAGTGTAGCTGTGTGATTAAACATAGACACACATCTCTAAAGATAGAAGGAAGCCATCTTTAAACTGTAGCGTGAGGAGTCACTGTCAACAAAACAACCCCATTCACTGTCATGTCAACCCCATTCACTGTCATGACAACCCCATTCACTGTCATGACAACCCCATTCACTGTCAACAGAACAACGCCATTCACTGTCATGACAACCCCATTCACAGTCAACAAAACAACCCCATTCACTGTCATGTCAACCCCATTCACTGTCATGTCAACCCCATTCACTGTCATGACAACCCCATTCACTGTCATGACAACCCCATTCACTGTCAACAGAACAACACCATTCACTGTCATGACAACCCCATTCACAGTCAACAAAACAACGCCATTCACTGTCATGTCAACCCCATTCACTGTCAACAAAACAACCCCATTCACTGTCAACAAAACAACCCCATTCACTGTCATGTCAACCCCATGCACTGTCATGACAACCCCATTCACTGTCATGTCAACCCCATTCACTGTCATGTCAACCCCATTCACTGTCATGTCAACCCCATTCACTGTCATGTCAACCCCATTCACTGTCATGTCAACCCCATTCACTGTCATGACAACCCCATTCACTGTCATGTCAACCCCATTCACTGTCATGTCAACCCCATTCACTGTCATGACAACCCCATTCACTGTCATGTCAACCCCATTCACTGTCATGTCAACCCCATTCACTGTCATGTCAACCCCATTCACTGTCATGTAAACCCCATTCACTGTCATGTCAACGCCATTCACTGTCATGTCAACCCCATTCACTGTCAACAAAACAACCCCATTCACTGTCAACAAAACAACCCCATTCACTGTCATGTCAACCCCATGCACTGTCATTACAAACCCCATTCACTGTCATGTCAACCCCATGCACTGTCATGACAACCCCATTCACTGTCATGTCAACCCCATTCACTGTCATGTCAACCCCATTCACTGTCATGTCAACCCCATTCACTGTCATGTCAACCCCATTCACTGTCATGACAACAGAACAACCCCATTCACTGTCATGACAACAGAACAACCCCATTCACTGTCATGACAACCCCATTCACTGTCATGACAACCCCATTCACTGTCATGTCAACCCCATTCACTGTCATGTCAACCCCATTCACTGTCATGTCAACCCCATTCACTGTCATGTCAACCCCATTCACTGTCATGACAACCCCATTCACTGTCATGACAATAAAATAACCCCATTCACTGTCATGTCAACCCCATTCACTGGCATGACAACCCCATTCACTGTCATGACAACAGAACAACCCCATTCACTGTCATGACAACAGAACAACCCCACTCACTGTCATGTCAACCCCATTCACTGTCATGTCAACCCCATTCACTGTCATGACAACCCCATTCACTGTCATGTCAACCCCATTCACTGTCATGTCAACAGAACAACCCCATTCACTGTCATGTCAACCCCATTCACTGTCATGTCAACAGAACAACCCCATTCACTGTCATGTCAACCCCAATCACTGTCATGACAACAAAACAACCCCATTCACTGTCATGTCAACCCCATTCACTGTCATGTCAACCCCATTCACTGTCATGTCAACCCCATTCACTGTCATGTCAACCCCATTCACTGTCATGACAACCCCATTCACTGTCATGTCAACCCCATTCACTGTCATGACAACCCCATTCACTGTCATGTCAACCCCATTCACTGTCATGTCAACAGAACAACCCCATTCACTGTCATGTCAACCCCATTCACTGTCATGTCAACAGAACAACCCCATTCACTGTCATGTCAACCCCATTCACTGTCATGACAACAAAACAACCCCATTCACTGTCATGTCAACCCCATTCACTGTCATGACAACCCCATTCATTGTCATGACAACAGAACAACCCCATTCACTGTCATGACAACAGAACAACCCCATTCACTGTCATGTCAACAGAACAACCCCATTCACTGTCATGACAACGGAACAAACCCATTCACTGTCATGTCAACAGAACAAACCCATTCACTGTCATGTCAACCCCATTCACTGTCATGACAACCCCATTCACTGTCATGTCAACCCCATTCACTGTCATGACAACAGAACAACCCCATTCACTGTCATGTGAACCCCATTCACTGTCATGACAACCCCATTCACTGTCATGTCAACCCCATTCACTGTCATGACAACCCCATTCACTGTCATGTCAACCCCATTCACTGTCATGACAACCCCATTCACTGTCATGACAACCCCATTCACTGTCATGACAACAGAACAACCCCATTCACTGTCATGTGAACCCCATTCACTGTCATGACAACCCCATTCACTGTCATGTCAACCCCATTCACTGTCATGACAACCCCATTCACTGTCATGTCAACCCCATTCACTGTCATGACAACCCCATTCACTGTCATGACAACCCCATTCACTGTCATGTCAACCCCATTCACTGTCATGTCAACCCCATTCACTGTCATGACAATCCCATTCACTGTCATGACAACCCAATTCACTGTCATGACAACAGAACAACCCCATTCACTGTCATGTCAACCCCATTCACTGTCATGTCAACCCCATTCACTGTCATGTCAACCCCATTCACTGTCATGTCAACCCCATTCACTGTCATGTCAACCGCATTCACTGTCATGACAACAGAACAACCCCATTCACTGTCATGAGAACCCCATTCACTGTCATGACAACCCCATTCACTGTCATGTCAACCCCATTCACTGTCATGACAACCCCATTCACTGTCATGTCAACCCCATTCACTGTCATGTCAACCCCATTCACTGTCATGACAACCCCATTCACTGTCATGACAACCCCATTCACTGTCATGTCAACCCCATTCACTGTCATGTCAACCCCATTCACTGTCATGACAATCCCATTCACTGTCATGACAACCCCATTCACTGTCATGACAACAGAACAACCCCATTCACTGTCATGTCAACCCCATTCACTGTCATGTCAACCCCATTCACTGTCATGTCAACCCCATTCACTGTCATGTCAACCCCATTCACTGTCATGACAATCCCATTCACTGTCATGACAACCCCATTCACTGTCATGACAACAGAACAACCCCATTCACTGTCATGTCAACAGAACAACCCCATTCACTGTCATGTCAACAGAACAACCCCATTCACTGTCATGTGAACCCCATTCACTGTCATGACAACCCCATTCACTGTCATGTCAACCCCATTCACTGTCATGACAACAGAACCACCCCATTCACTGTCATGTGAACCCCATTCACTGTCATGTCAACAGAACAACCCCATTCACTGTCATGTGAACCCCATTCACTGTCATGACAACCCCATTCACTGTCATGTCAACCCCATTCACTGTCATGACAACAGAACAACCCCATTCACTGTCATGTCAACCCCATTCACTGTCATGTCAACAGAACAACCCCATTCACTGTCATGTGAACCCCATTCACTGTCATGACAACCCCATTCACTGTCATGTCAACCCCATTCACTGTCATGACAACCCCATTCACTGTCATGACAACCCCATTCACTGTCATGACAACAGAACAACCCCATTCACTGTCATGTGAACCCCATTCACTGTCATGACAACCCCATTCACTGTCATGTCAACCCCATTCACTGTCATGACAACCCCATTCACTGTCATGTCAACCCCATTCACTGTCATGACAACCCCATTCACTGTCATGACAACCCCATTCACTGTCATGTCAACCCCATTCACTGTCATGTCAACCCCATTCACTGTCATGACAATCCCATTCACTGTCATGACAACCCCATTCACTGTCATGACAACAGAACAACCCCATTCACTGTCATGTCAACAGAACAACCCCATTCACTGTCATGTCAACAGAACAACCCCATTCACTGTCATGTCAACCCCATTCACTGTCATGTCAACCCCATTCACTGTCATGACAACAGAACAACCCCATTCACTGTCATGTCAACCCCATTCACTGTCATGACAACAGAACAACCCCATTCACTGTCATGTCAAGAGAACAACCCCATTCACTGTCATGTCAACAGAACAACCCCATTCACTGTCATGTCAACCCCATTCACTGTCATGTCAACCCCATTCACTGTCATGACAACAGAACAACCCCATTCACTGTCATGTCAACCCCATTCACTGTCATGACAACAGAACAACCCCATTCACTGTCATGTCAACAGAACAACCCCATTCACTGTCATGTCAACAGAACAACCCCATTCACTGTCATGTCAACAGAACAACCCCATTCACTGTCATGTCAACAGAACAACCCCATTCACTGTCATGACAACAGAACAACCCCATTCACTGTCATGACAACCCCATTCACTGTCATGACAACAGAACAACCCCATTCACTGTCATGACAACCCCATTCACTGTCATGACAACAGAACAACCCCATTCACTGTCATGACAACAGAACAACACTCTCACTAGTCTACCTTCCGCCCCTCCACTCAAACCACTAGTCTACCTGCCGCCCCTCCACTCTAACCACTAGTCTACCTGCTGGTTACTGACCCAACGCTCTAACCACTAGTCTACCTGCCACCCCTCCACTCTAACCACTAGTCTACCTGCCGCCCCTCCACTCTAACCACTAGTGCCGCCCCTCCACTCTAACCACTAGTCTACCTGCCGCCCCTCCACTCTAACCACTAGTCTACCCTGCCGCCCCTCCACTCTAACCACTAGGCTACCCTGCCACCCCTCCACTCTAACCACTAGTCTACCTGCCGCCCCCCACTCTAACCACTAGTCTACCTGCCCCCCCTCCACTCTAACCACTAGTCTACCCTGCCGCCCCTCCACTCTAACCACTAGGCTACCCTGCCACCCCTCCACTCTAACCACTAGTCTACCTGCCGCCCCCCACTCTAACCACTAGTCTACCTGCCCCCTCCACTCTAACCACTAGTCTACCCTGCCGCCCCTCCACTCTAACCACTAGTCTACCTGCCGCCCCTCCACTCTAACCACTAGTCTACCTGCCGTCCCTCCACTCTAACCACTAGTCTACCTGCCGCCCCTCCACCCCTCCACTCTAACCACTAGTCTACCTGCCGCCCCTCCACTCTAACCACTAGTCTACCTGCCGTCCCTCCACTCTAACCACTAGTCTACCTGCCGCCCCTCCACCCCTCCACTCTAACCACTAGTCTACCTGCCGCCCCTCCACTCTAACCACTAGTCTACCTGCCGCCCCTCCACTCTAACCACTAGACTACCTGCTGCCCCTCCACCTCTCCACTCTAACCACTAGTCTCCCTGCCTCCCCTCCACCCCTCCACTCTAACCACTAGTCTACCTGCCGCCCCTCCACTCTAACCACTAGTCTACCTGCCGCCCCTCCACTCTAACCACTAGTCTACCTGCCGCCCCTCCACTCTAACCACTAGTCTACCTGCCGCCCCTCCACCCCTCCACTCTAACCACTAGTCTACCTGCCGCCCCTCCACTCTAACCACTAGTCTACCTGCCGTCCCTCCACTCTAACCACTAGTCTACCTGCCGCCCCTCCACCCCTCCACTCTAACCACTAGTCTACCTGCCGCCCCTCCACTCTAACCACTAGTCTACCTGCCGCCCCTCCACTCTAACCACTAGTCTACCTGCTGCCCCTCCACCTCTCCCTCTAACCACTAGTCTCCCTGCCTCCCCTCCACCCCTCCACTCTAACCACTAGTCTACCTGCCGCCCCTCCACTCTAACCACTAGTCTACCTGCCGCCCCTCCCTCTAACCACTAGTCTACCTGCCGCCCCTCCCTCTAACCACTAGTCTACCTGCCGCCACTCCACCCCTCTCTAACACTAGTCCCTGCCGCCCCACTCTAACCACTAGTCTACCTGCCGTCCCTCCCCTCCACTCTAACCACTAGTCTACCTGCCGCCCATCCACGCTCTAACCACTAGACTACCTGCCGTCCCTCCACTCTAACCACTAGTCTACCTGCCGCCCTCTAACCACCACGCCCCTCCCTCTAACCACTAGTCTCCCCTCCCTCCACCCCTCCACTCCCTAACCACTAGTCTACCTGCCAGCCCTCCACTCTAACCACTAGTCTACCTGCCACCCCTCCACTCTAACCACTAAGTCTACCTGCCGCTCCCCTCCACTCTAACCACTAGTCTACCTGCCAGCCCCCTCCACTCTAACCACTATACTACCTGCCGCCCCTCCCTCTAACCACTAGTCTACCTGCCCCCTCCACTCTAACCACTAGTCTACCTGCCGCCACAGGTAGACTAGTGGTTAGACCTGGGGGGGGCAGGTAGACTAGTGGTTAGGCTGGGAGGGGTGGAGGGGCGGCAGGTAGACTAGTGGTTAGAGTGGGAGGGACGGCAGGTAGACTAGTGGTTAGAGTGGAGGGGCGGCAGGTAGACTAGTGGTTAGAAATGGAGGGGTGGAGGGGCGGCAGGTAGACTAGTGGTTAGAGTGGAGGGGCGGCAGGTAGACTAGTGGTTAGAGTTGGAGGGGCGGCAGGTAGACTAGTGGTTAGAGTGGAGGGGCGGCAGGTAGACTAGTGGATAGAGGGAGGGGTGGAGGGGAGGCAGGGAGACTAGTGGTTAGAGGGAGAGGTGGAGGGGCAGCAGGTAGTCTAGTGGTTAGAATGGAGGGGCGGCAGGTAGACTAGTGGTTAGAGGGAGGGGCGGCAGGTAGACTAGTGGTTAGAGTGGAGGGGTGGAGGGGCGGCAGGTAGACTAGTGGTTAGAGGGAGGGACGGCAGATAGACTAGTGGTTAGAGTGGAGGGGCGGCAGGTAGACTAGTGGTTAGAGGGAGGGGTGGAGGGGCGGCAGGTAGACTAGTGATAGAGTGGAGGGACGGCAGGTAGACTAGTGGTTAGAGTGGGAGGGGCGGCAGGTAGACTAGTGGTTAGAGTGGAGGGGCGGCAGGTAGACTAGTGGTTAGAGTGGGTTAGAGGGAGGGGCGGCAGGTAGACTAGTGGTTAGAGGGAGGGGCGGCAGGTAGACTAGTGGTTAGAGGGAGGGGTGGAGGGGCGGCAGGTAGACTAGTGGTTAGAGTGGAGGGGCGGCAGGTAGACTAGTGGTTAGAGTGGAGGGGCGGCAGGTAGACTAGTGGTTAGAGTGGATGGGTGGAGGGGCGGCAGGTAGACTAATGGTTAGAGTGGAGGGGCGGCAGGTAGACTAGTGGTTAGAGTGGAGGGGCGGCAGGTAGACTAGTGGTTAGAGTGGAGGGGCGGCAGGTAGACTAGTGGTTAGAGGGAGGGGTGGAGGGGTGGCAGGTAGGCTAGTGGTTAGAGTGGAGGGACGGCAGGTAGACTAGAGGTTAGAGTGGAGGGGCGGCAGGTAGACTAGTGGTTAGAGTGGAGGGGTGGAGGGGAGGCAGGGAGACTAGTGGTTAGAGTGGAGAGGTGGAGGGGCAGCAGGTAGTCTAGTGGTTAGAGTGGAGGGGCGGCAGGTCAGACAGTGGTTGGGAGGAGGCGGCAGGTAGACCAGTGGTTAGAGTGGAGGGGTGGAGGGCGGCAGGTAGACTAGTGGCCAGAGTGGAGGACGGCTTTGGTAGACTAGTGGTTAGAGTGAGGCGGCAGGCAGACCAGTGGCCAGAGTGGAGGGGTGGAGGGCGGCAGGTAGACAGTGGTTAGAGTGGAGGGACGGCAGGTAGACTAGTGGTTAGAGTGGAGGGGCGGCAGGTAGACTAGTGGTTAGAGTGGAGGGGCGGCAGGCCCCTCCACCTCTCCACTCTAACCACTAGTCTCCCTGCCTCCCTCCACCCCTCCACTCTAACCACTAGTCTACCTGCCGCCCCCTCCACTCTAACCACTAGTCTACCTGCCGCCCCTCCACTCTAACCACTAGTCTACCTGCCGCCCCTCCACTCTAACCACTCTAACCACTAGTCTACCTGCCGCCCCTCCACTCTAACCACTCTAACCACTGGTCTCCCTGCCTCCCCTCCACCCCTCCACTCTAACCACTAGTCTACCTGCCGCCCCTCCACTCTAACCACTAGTCTTCCTGATGGTAATACTGTACCTTCCTAATTCCTCTCCGATCTCGTAGAAATCCTCCACTGTCTGCTGCTTGAACAGGGCCATGCCTGCAGTCATAGACGGGGACGATGCCGTGGTTATGACGTGCAAATATATGGGTTCTCTATTCCGTCCATTATAGAAGTAAACCCTGTGTAAAATAAGATAATTATATGTCTGATGGTTCAGCAGATGACGGGTCGTGTTTGCTTGGGAGTTGTGCGACGACGTGCAACAACACGGCCAAACATCACAGAATCAGAGAAACATTTAGCCTACATACAACAACAAAAACGCGTCTTCCTTTTAAAATGATCATTACAATATATTAATTATAAGAAGAACGTTATAATTAAGCAATAAGGAGGTGTGGTATATGGCCCATATACCACGGCTAACGGCTTGTTAGGTTCGACCAACGCAATGAGAGGTGCCTTGTTGCTATTATAAACTGGTTACCAACATAATTAGAGCAGTAAAAATAAACGTTTTTATCATACCCGTGGTATACGGTCATGGCAGTCAGCCAATCAGCATTCAGGGCTGGAACCACCCAGTTTATAACTAGTGTTATTCCATACTATTACTACTAGACTGTTGGTCAACTCTTATTAGCAACTTATTGTCGACACATTTGATTAGACTTTCTGCATCACCAAACATTAAGAGCAATGTGCGACGCAACACCTTAAATGACGCATACAGATGACCATTACAATAAAAGTTAAATAGATAGATAGAAATATAGAGACATTTAAAAAAATATCTTACCATGTTGAAATGACCGTTAAAAAAGCGTGTCCACAAACTTCTTCGTTCACTCTCGTTTCTTTTCAAAGTTTACCGATCACCGTGTGGACGGCATTTCCCTACTGACCGCGCGCGCTCTCAGGTTCACACTAAATGTCACTTGTTACCACGCGATAGAGCTACCTTCCCTGAGTCTATTTTCAAAGTTACAAATACACGTGTCTGTGTGTGTGTGTCTGTTCTCTTCCACTGCTTACAACATACAACGACTGGACAAAACATTAAGAACACCTACTCTTTCCATGACCAAGACTGACCAGGTGATTACAGGTGAAAGATGTGATCCCTTATTGATGTCTCTTGTTAAATCCACTTCAATCAGTGTAGATGAAGGGGAGGAGTCAGGTTAAAGACAGGATTTTAAAGTCTTGACACAACTGAGACATGGATTGTGTATGTGTGTTATTCAGAGGGTGAACGGAAAAGACAAAATATATAAGTGCCTTTGAACAGGGTACGGGAGTAGGTGTCAGGAACACTGGTTTGTGTCAAGAACTGCAACGCTGCTGGGTTTTTCACACTCAACAGTTTCCCTTGTGCTTCAAGAATGGTCCACCACCCAAAGGACATCCAGCCAACTTGACACAACTGTAGGAAGCATTGGAGTCAACATGGGCCAGAATCCCACGGAACGCTTTGGACACCTTGTAGAGTCCATGACCCCGATGATTTGAGGCTGTTCAGGCACAAAAGGGGGTGAAAAATGTGACACTCTGTGTATGTAGTATGGTATTCTATAGTAAGGAGTATTGAAAAGCCCTGCCGTGATGTGTAGTGCAGTAACTATACCACAAGAGGGCACAACAGCACTAGAACATTAACACAGACACCTTCATCTTGTTATCATTCTGCATCAGGTATCGGCTGCTAATGGAAGGAATTGAGATTCAGAAAGTCAAAGTGCTGATATTACAGGATAGAGAGACAGAGAGAGAGAGAGAGAGAGAGACAGAGAGGAAGAGAAAGAGAGACACAGAGAGAGAGAGAGAGAGAGAGAGAGAGAGAGAGAGAGAGAGGGAAAGAGACAGAGAGGAAGAGACACAGAGAGAGAGACAGAGGGAGAAAGAGAGAGAGAGAGAGAGAGAGAAAGAGAGAGAGAGAGAAAAGAGAGAGAAGAGAGACAGAGAGAGAGAGAGAGAGAGAGAGAGAGAGAGAGAGAGAGAGAGAGAGAGAGAGAGAGAGAGAGAGAGAGAGAGAAAGAGAGAGGAAGAGACAGAGAGAGAGAGAGAGAGAGAGAGAGAGAGAGAGAGAGAGAAAGAGAGAGGAAGAGACAGAGAGAGAGAGAGAGAGAGAGAGAGAGAGAGAGAGAGAGAGAGAGAGAGAGAGAGAGGAAGAGCAAACTAGAATGCTATTTGGCCCTACACAGAGAGTACACAGCGGCAGAATACCTGACCACTGTGACTGACCCAAAATTAAGGAAAGCTTTGACTATGTACAGACTCAGTGAGCATAGCCTTGCTATTGAGAAAGGCCGCCGTAGGCAGACATGGCTCTCAAGAGAAGACAGGCTATGTGCTCACTGCCCACAAAATGAGGTGGAAACTGAGCTGCACTTCCTGACCTCCTGCCAAATGTATGACCATATTAGAGAGACATATTTCCCTCAGATTACACAGATCCACAAAGAATTCGAAAACAAACCCAATTTGGATAAACTCCCATATCTACTGGGTGAAATTCCACAGTGTGACATCATCACAGCAGCAAGATTTGTGACCTGTTGCCACAAGAAAAGTGCAACCAGTGAAGAACAAACACCATTGTAAATACAACCCATATTTATTTTGATTTATTTTCCCTTTTGTACTTTAATCTATTTGCACATCATTACAACAATGTATAAATACATAATATCACATTTGAAATGTCTTTATTATTTTGGAACTTTTGGGAGTATAATGTTTACTGTTAATTTGTATAATTTTTTAAACGTTAGTTTATTATCTACCTCACTTGCTTTGTCAATATTAACACATGTTTCCCATGACAATAAAGACCTTAAACTGACATTTAAATTGAATTGACAGATGGGTTCAGGTAGTGGATCAGGAGAGGACTGACAGATGGGTTCAGGTAGTGGATCAGGAGAGGACCGATGGGTTCAGGTAGTGGATCAGGAGAGGACCGATGGGTTCAGGTAGTGGATCAGGAGAGGACCGATGGGTCCAGGTAGTGGATCAGGAGAGGACCGATGGGTCCAGGTAGTGGATCAGGAGAGGACCGATGGGTTCAGGTAGTGGATCAGGAGAGGACCGATGGGTTCAGGTAGTGGATCAGGAGAGGACCGATGACAGATGGGTTCAGGTAGTGGATCAGGAGAGGACCGATAGGTTCAGGTAGTGGATCAGGAGAGGACCGATGGGTTCAGGTAGTGGATCAGGAGAGGACCGATGGGTTGAGGTAGTGGATGAGGAGAGGACCGATGGGTTGAGGTAGTGGATCAGGAGAGGACCGATGGGTTCAGGTAGTGGATCAGGAGAGGACCGATGGGTTCACGTAGTGGATCAGGAGAGGACAGATGGGTCCAGGTAGTGGATCAGGAGAGGACCGATGACAGATGGGTCCAGGTAGTGGATCAGAGAGGACCGATGGGTTCAGGTAGTGGATCAGGAGAGGACCGATGACAGATGGGTTCAGGTAGTGGATCAGGAGAGGACCGATGGGTTCAGGTAGTGGATCAGGAGAGGACCGATGGGTTCAGGTAGTGGATCAGGAGAGGACCGATGACAGATGGTTTAAGGTAGTGGATCAGGAGAGGAGCGATGACAGATGGGTTCAGGTAGTGGATCAGGAGAGGACCGATGACAGATGGGTTCAGGTAGTGGATCAGGAGAGGACCGATGGGTTCAGGTAGTGGATCAGGAGAGGACCGATGGGTTCAGGTAGTGGATCAGGAGAGGACCGATGGGTTCAGGTAGTGGATCAGGAGAGGACCGATGGGTCCAGGTAGTGGATCAGAGAGGACCGATGGGTTCAGGTAGTGGATCAGAGAGGACCGATGGGTTGAGGTAGTGGATCAGGAGAGGACCGATGGGTCCAGGTAGTGGATCAGGAGAGGACCGATGGGTTCAGGTAGTGGATCAGGAGAGGACCGATGGGTTCAGGTAGTGGATCAGGAGAGGACCGATGGGTTGAGGTAGTGGATCAGGAGAGGACCGATGGGTCCAGGTAGTGGATCAGGAGAGGACCCATGGGTTCAGGTAGTGGATCAGGAGAGGACCGATGGGTCCAGGTAGTGGATCAGGAGAGGACCGATGGGTTCAGGTAGTGGATCAGGAGAGGACCGATGGGTTCAGGTAGTGGATCAGGAGAGGACTGATGGGTTCAGGTAGTGGATCAGGAGAGGACCGATGGGTTCAGGTAGTGGATCAGGAGAGGACCGATGACAGATGGGTCCAGGTAGTGGATCAGGAGAGGACCGATGGGTTCAGGTAGTGGATCAGGAGAGGACCGATGGGTTCAGGTAGTGGATCAGGAGAGGACCGATGGGTTCAGGTAGTGGATCAGGAGAGGACCGATGGGTTCAGGTAGTGGATCAGGAGAGGACCGATGGGTTCAGGTAGTGGATCAGGAGAGGACCGATGGGTTCAGGTAGTGGATCAGGAGAGGACCGATGGGTTCAGGTAGTGGATCAGGAGAGGACCGATGACAGATGGGTTCAGGTAGTGGATCAGGAGAGGACCAATGACAGATGGGTTCAGGTAGTGGATCAGGAGAGGACAGATGGGTTCAGGTAGTGGATCAGGAGAGGACCGATGGGTTCAGGTAGTGGATCAGGAGAGGACCGATGACAGATGGGTCCAGGTAGTGGATCAGGAGAGGACCGATGACAGATGGGTTCAGGTAGTGGATCAGGAGAGAACCGATGACAGATGGGTTCAGGTAGTGGATCAGGAGAGGACCGATGGGTCCAGGTAGTGGATCAGAGAGGACCGATGGGTTCAGGTAGTGGATCAGAGAGGACCGATGGGTTCAGGTAGTGGATCAGAGAGGACCGATGACAGATGGGTTCAGGTAGTGGATCAGAGAGGACCGATGGGTTCAGGTAGTGGATCAGGAGAGGACCGATGGGTTCAGGTAGTGGATCAGGAGAGGACCGATGGGTTCAGGTAGTGGATCAGGAGAGGATCGATGGGTTCAGGTAGTGGATCAGGAGAGGACCGATGGGTTCAGGTAGTGGATCAGGAGAGGACCGATGGGTCCAGGTAGTGGATCAGGAGAGGACCGATGGGTCCAGGTAGTGGATCAGGAGAGGACCGATGGGTTCAGGTAGTGGATCAGGAGAGGACCGATGGGTTCAGGTAGTGGATCAGAGAGGACCGATGACAGATGGGTTCAAGGTAGTGGATCAGGAGAGGACCGATAGGTTCAGGTAGTGGATCAGGAGAGGACCGATGGGTTCAGGTAGTGGATCAGGAGAGGACCGATGGGTTGAGGTAGTGGATGAGGAGAGGACCGATGGGTTGAGGTAGTGGATCAGGAGAGGACCGATGGGTTCAGGTAGTGGATCAGGAGAGGACCGATGGGTTCACGTAGTGGATCAGAGAGGACAGATGGGTCCAGGTAGTGGATCAGGAGAGGACCGATGACAGATGGGTCCAGGTAGTGGATCAGGAGAGGACCGATGGGTTCAGGTAGTGGATCAGGAGAGGACCGATGACAGATGGGTGCAGGTAGTGGATCAGGAGAGGACCGATGACAGATGGGTTCAGGTAGTGGATCAGAGAGGACCGATGGGTTCAGGTAGTGGATCAGGAGAGGACCGATGACAGATGGGTCCAGGTATTGGATCAGGAGAGGACCGATGACAGATGGGTTCAGGTAGTGGATCAGGAGAGAACCGATGACAGATGGGTTCAGGTAGTGGATCAGGAGAGGACCGATGGGTCCAGGTAGTGGATCAGGAGAGGACCGATGGGTTCAGGTAGTGGATCAGGAGAGGACCGATGGGTTCAGGTAGTGGATCAGGGAGAGGACCGATGGGTCCAGGTAGTGGATCAGGAGAGGACCGATGGGTTCAGGTAGTGGATCAGGAGAGGACCGATGGGTTGAGGTAGTGGATCAGGAGAGGACCGATGGGTCCAGGTAGTGGATCAGGAGAGGACCGATGGGTTCAGGATGGATCAGAGAGGACCGATGGGTTCAGGTAGTGGATCAGGAGAGGACCGATGGGTTGAGGTAGTGGATCAGAGAGGACCGATGGGTCCAGGTAGTGGATCAGGAGAGGACCCATGGGTTCAGGTAGTGGATCAGGAGAGACCGATGGGTCCAGGTAGTGGATCAGAGAGGACCGATGGGTTCAGGTAGTGGATCAGGAGAGGACCGATGGGTTGAGGTAGTGGATCAGGAGAGGACTGATGGGTTCAGGTAGTGGATCAGGAGAGGACCGATGGGTTCAGGTAGTGGATCAGAGAGGACCGATGACAGATGGGTCCAGGTAGTGGATCAGGAGAGGACCGATGGGTTCAGGTAGTGGATCAGGAGAGGACCGATGGGTTGAGGTAGTGGATCAGGAGAGGACCGATGGGTTCAGGTAGTGGATCAGGAGAGGACCGATGGGTTCAGGTAGTGGATCAGGAGAGGACCGATGGGTTCAGGTAGTGGATCAGGAGAGGACCGATGGGTTCAGGTAGTGGATCAGGAGAGGACCGATGGGTTCAGGTAGTGGATCAGGAGAGGACCGATGACAGATGGGTTCTGGTAGTGGATCAGAGAGGACCGATGACCGATGGGTTCAGGTAGTGGATCAGGAGAGGACCGATGGGTTCAGGTAGTGGATCAGGAGAGGACCGATGGGTTCAGGTAGTGGATCAGGAGAGGACCGATGACAGATGGGTTCAGGTAGTGGATCAGAGAGGACCGATGGGTTCAGGTAGTGGATCAGGAGAGGACCGATGGGTTCAGGTAGTGGATCAGAGAGGACCGATGGGTTCAGGTAGTGGATCAGGAGAGGATCGATGGGTTCAGGTAGTGGATCAGAGAGGACCGATGGGTTCAGGTAGTGGATCAGGAGAGGACCGATGGGTCCAGGTAGTGGATCAGGAGCGGACCGATGGGTCCAGGTAGTGGATCAGAGAGGACCGATGGGTTCAGGTAGTGGATCAGAGAGGACCGATGGGTTCAGGTAGTGGATCAGAGAGGACCGATGGGTTCACGTAGTGGATCAGAGAGGACAGATGGGTCCAGGTAGTGGATCAGGAGAGGACGATGACAGATGGGTTCAGGTAGTGGATCAGGAGAGGACCGATGGGTTCAGGTAGTGGATCAGGAGAGGACCGATGGGTTCAGGTAGTGGATTAGAGAGGACCGATGGGTTCAGGTAGTGGATCAGGAGAAGGACCGATGGGTTCAGGTAGTGGATCAGAGAGGACGATGGGTTCACGTAGTGGATCAGGAGAGGACAGATGGGTCAGGTAGTGGATCAGGAGAGGACCGATGACAGATGGGTTCAGGTAGTGGATCAGGAGAGGACCGATGGGTTCAGGTAGTGGATCAGGAGAGGACCGATGACAGATGGGTCCAGGTAGTGGATCAGAGAGGACCAATGACAGATGGGTTCAGGTAGTGGATCAGGAGAGAACCGATGACAGATGGGTTCAGGTAGTGGATCAGGAGAGGAGGTCTGATGGGTCCAGGTAGTGGATCAGGAGAGGACCGATGGGTTCAGGTAGTGGATCAGAGAGGACCCGATGGGTTCAGGTAGTGGATCAGGAGAGGACCGATGGGTCCAGGTAGTGGATCAGGAGAGGACCGATGGGTTCAGGTAGTGGATCAGGAGAGGACCGATGGGTTGAGGTAGTGGATCAGGAGAGGACCGATGGGTCCAGGTAGTGGATCAGGAGAGGACCGATGGGTTCAGGTAGTGGATCAGAGAGAGGACCGATAGGTTCAGGTAGTGGATCAGGAGAGGACCGATGGGTTGAGGTAGTGGATCAGGAGAGGACCGATGGGTCCAGGTAGTGGATCAGGAGAGGACCCATGGGTTCAGGTAGTGGATCAGAGAGGACCGATGGGTCCAGGTAGTGGATCAGGAGAGGACCGATGGGTTCAGGTAGTGGATCAGGAGAGGACCGATGGGTTGAGGTAGTGGATCAGGAGAGGACTGATGGGTTCAGGTAGTGGATCAGGAGAGGACCGATAGGTTCAGGTAGTGGATCAGAGAGGACCGATGACAGATGGGTCCAGGTAGTGGATCAGGAGAGGACCGATGGGTTCAGGTAGTGGATCAGGAGAGGACCGATGGGTTGAGGTAGTGGATCAGGAGAGGACCGATGGGTTCAGGTAGTGGATCAGAGAGGACCGATGGGTTCAGGTAGTGGATCAGGAGAGGACCGATGGGTTCAGGTAGTGGATCAGGAGAGGACCGATGGGTTCAGGTAGTGGATCAGGAGAGGACCGATGGGTTCAGGTAGTGGATCAGGAGAGGACCGATGACAGATGGGTTCTGGTAGTGGATCAGAGAGGACCGATGACCGATGGGTTCAGGTAGTGGATCAGGAGAGGACCGATGGGTTCAGGTAGTGGATCAGAGAGGACCGATGGGTTCAGGTAGTGGATCAGGAGAGGACCGATGACAGATGGGTTCAGGTAGTGGATCAGGAGAGGACCGATGGGTTCAGGTAGTGGATCAGGAGAGGACCGATGGGTTCAGGTAGTGGATCAGGAGAGGACCGATGGGTTCAGGTAGTGGATCAGGAGAGGATCGATAGGTTCAGGTAGTGGATCAGAGAGGACCGATGGGTTCAGGTAGTGGATCAGAGAGGACCGATGGGTCCAGGTAGTGGATCAGGAGAGGGACCGATGGGTCCAGGTAGTGGATCAGGAGAGGACCGATGGGTTCAGGTAGTGGATCAGGAGAGGACCGATGGGTTCAGGTAGTGGATCAGGAGAGGACCGATGACAGATGGGTTCAGGTAGTGGATCAGGAGAGGACCGATGGGTTCAGGTAGTGGATCAGGAGAGGACCGATGGGTTCAGGTAGTGGATTAGGAAGGACCGATGGGTTCAGGTAGTGGATCAGGAGAGGACCGATGGGTTCAGGTAGTGGATCAGGAGAGGACCGATGGGTTCACGTAGTGGATCAGGAGAGGACAGATGGGTCCAGGTAGTGGATCAGAGAGGACCGATGACAGATGGGTCCAGGTAGTGGATCAGGAGAGGGCCGATGGGGTTCAGGTAGTGGATCAGGAGAGGACCGATGACAGATGGGTTCAGGTAGTGGATCAGAGAGGACCGATGGGTTCAGGTAGTGGATCAGAGAGGACCGATGGGTTCAGGTAGTGGATCAGAGAGGACCGATGGGTTCAGGTAGTGGATCAGAGAGGACCGATGACAGATGGGTCCAGGTAGTGGATCAGGAGAGGACCGATGACAGATGGGTTCAGGTAGTGGATCAGGAGAGAACCGATGACAGATGGGTTCAGGTAGTGGATCAGGAGAGGACCGATGGGTCCAGGTAGTGGATCAGGAGAGGACCGATGGGTTCAGGTAGTGGATCAGGAGAGGACCGATGGGTTCAGGTAGTGGATCAGGAGAGGACCGATGGGTCCAGGTAGTGGATCAGGAGAGGACCGATGGGTTCAGGTAGTGGATCAGGAGAGGACCGATGGGTTGAGGTAGTGGATCAGGAGAGGACCGATGGGTCCAGGTAGTGGATCAGGAGAGGACCGATGGGTTCAGGTAGTGGATCAGGAGAGGACCGATAGGTTCAGGTAGTGGATCAGGAGAGGACCGATGGGTTGAGGTAGTGGATCAGGAGAGGACCGATGGGTCCAGGTAGTGGATCAGAGAGGACCCATAGGTTCAGGTAGTGGATCAGGAGAGGACCCGATGGGTTCAGGTAGTGGATCAGAGAGAGGACCCGATGACAGATGGGTTCTGGTAGTGGATCAGGAGAGGACCGATGACCGATGGGTTCAGGTAGTGGATCAGAGAGGACCGATGGCTTCAGGTAGTGGATCAGGAGAGGACCGATAGGTTCAGGTAGTGGATCAGGAGAGGACCGATGACAGATGGGTTCAGGTAGTGGATCAGAGAGGACCGATGGGTTCAGGTAGTGGATCAGAGAGGACCGATGGGTTCAGGTAGTGGATCAGAGAGAGGACCGATAGGTTCAGGTAGTGGATCAGAGAGGATCGAAGGGTTCAGGTAGTGGATCAGAGAGGACCGATGGGTTCAGGTAGTGGATCAGAGAGGACCGATGGGTCCAGGTAGTGGATCAGGAGAGGACCGATGGGTCCAGGTAGTGATCAGAGAGGACCGATGGGTTCAGGTAGTGGATCAGAGAGAGGACCGATGGGTTCAGGTAGTGGATCAGGAGAGGACCGATGACAGATGGGTTCAGGTAGTGGATCAGGAGAGGACCGATGGGTTCAGGTAGTGGATCAGAGAGGACCGAAGGGTTCAGGTAGTGGATTAGAGAGGACCGATGGGTTCAGGTAGTGGATCAGGAGAGGACCGATGGGTTGAGGTAGTGGATCAGGAGAGGACCGATGGGTTCAGGTAGTGGATCAGGAGAGGACCGATGGGTTCATAGTGGATCAGAGAGGACAGATGGGTCCAGGTAGTGGATCAGGAGAGGACCGATGACAGATGGGTCCAGGTAGTGGATCAGGAGAGGGCCGATGGGTTCAGGTAGTGGATCAGAGAGGACCGATGACAGATGGGTTCAGGTAGTGGATCAGGAGGGGACCGATAGGTTCAGGTAGTGGATCAGGAGAGGACCGATGGGTTCAGGTAATGGATCAGGAGAGGACCGATGGGTTCAGGTAGTGGATCAGGAGAGGACCGATGACAGATGGGTCCAGGTAGTGGATCAGAGAGGACCGATGACAGATGGGTTCAGGTAGTGGATCAGAGAGAACCGATGACAGATGGGTTCAGGTAGTGGATCAGGAGAGGACCGATGGGTCCAGGTAGTGGATCAGAGAGGACCGATGGGTTCAGGTAGTGAGATCAGGAGAGGACCGATGGGGTTCAGGTAGTGGATCAGGAGAGGACCGATGGGTCCAGGTAGTGGATCAGAGAGGACCGATGGGTTCAGGTAGTGGATCAGGAGAGGACCGATGGGTTGAGGTAGTGGATCAGGAGAGACCGATGGGTCCAGGTAGTGGATCAGGAGAGGACCGATAGGGTTCAGGTATGGATCAGAGAGACCGATAGGTTCAGGTAGTGGATCAGGAGAGGACCGATGGGTTGAGTGTAGTGGATCAGGAGAGGACCGATGGGTCCAGGTAGTGGATCAGAGAGGACCCATGGGTTCAGGTAGTGGATCAGGAGAAGACCGATGGGTCCAGGTAGTGGATCAGAGAGGACCGATGGGTTCAGGTAGTGGATCAGAGAGGACCGATGGGTTGAGGTAGTGGATCAGGAGAGGACCGATGGGTTCAGGTAGTGGATCAGGAGAGGACCGATGGGTTCAGGTAGTGGATCAGGAGAGGACCGATGACAGATGGGTCCAGGTAGTGGATCAGGAGAGGACCGATGGGTTCAGGTAGTGGATCAGGAGAGGACCGATGGGTTGAGGTAGTGGATCAGGAGAGGACCGATGGGTTCAGGTAGTGGATCAGGAGAGGACCGATGGGTTCAGGTAGTGGATCAGGAGAGGACCGATGGGTTGAGGTAGTGGATCAGGAGAGGACCGATGGGTTCAGGTAGTGGATCAGGAGAGGACCGATGGGTTCAGGTAGTGGATCAGAGAGGACCGATGGGTTCAGGTAGTGGATCAGGAGAGGACCCCGATGACAGATGGGTTCTGGTAGTGGATCAGGAGAGGACCGATGACCGATGGGTTCAGGTAGTGGATCAGAGAGGACCGATGGGTTCAGGTAGTGGATCAGGAGAGGACCGATGGGTTCAGGTAGTGGATCAGAGAGGACCGATGACAGATGGGTTCAGGTAGTGGATCAGAGAGGACCGATGGGTTCAGGTAGTGGATCAGAGAGGACCGATGGGTTCAGGTAGTGGATCAGGAGAGGACCGATGACAGATGGGTTCAGGTAGTGGATCAGGAGAGGACCGATGGGTTCAGGTAGTGGATCAGAGAGGACCGATGGGTTCAGGTAGTGGATCAGAGAGGACCGATGACAGATGGGTTCAGGTAGTGGATCAGGAGAGGACCGATGGGTTCAGGTAGTGGATCAGGAGAGGACTGACAGATGGGTTCAGGTAGTGGATCAGGAGAGGACCGATGACCGATGGTTTCAGGTAGTGGATCAGGAGAGGACTGATGGGTTCAGGTAGTGGATCAGGAGAGGACTGATGACAGATGGGTCCAGGTAGTGGATCAGAGAGGACCGATGGGTTCAGGTAGTGGATCAGGAGAGGAACGATGGGTTCAGGTAGTGGATCAGGAGAAGACCGATGGGTTCAGGTAGTGGATCAGAGAGAGGACCGATGGGTTCAGGTAGTGGATCAGGAGAGGACCGATGACAGATGGGTTCAGGTAGTGGATCAGAGAGGACCGATGGGTTCAGGTAGTGGATCAGGAGAGGACTGATGGGTTCAGGTAGTGGATCAGGAGAGGACCGATGACAGATGGGTCCAGGTAGTGGATCAGGAGAGGACCGATGGGTTCAGGTAGTGGATCAGGAGAGGACCGATGGGTTCAGGTAGTGGATCAGGAGAGGACCGATGGGTTCAGGTAGTGGATCAGGAGAGGACCGATGGGTTCAGGTAGTGGATCAGAGAGGACCGATGACAGATGGGTTCAGGTAGTGGATCAGGAGAGGACCGATGGGTTCAGGTAGTCGATCAGGAGAGGACTGACAGATGGGTTCAGGTAGTGGATCAGAGAGGACCGATGACCGATGGTTTCAGGTAGTGGATCAGGAGGACTGACCGATGGGTTCAGGTAGTGGATCAGGAGAGGACCGATGACCGATGGGTTCAGGTAGTGGATCAGGAGAGGACCGATGGGTTGAGGTAGTGGATCAGGAGAGGACCGATGGGTTCAGGTAGTGGATCAGAGAGGACCGATGGGTTCAGGTAGTGGATCAGGAGAGGACCGATGACAGATGGGTCCAGGTAGGATGGATCAGGAGAGGATCCGATGGGTTGAGGTAGTGGATCAGGAGAGGACCGATGGGTTCAGGTAGTGGATCAGGAGAGGACCGATAGGGTTCAGGTAGTGGATCAGGAGAGGACCGATGGGTTCAGGTAGTGGATACCGTGGGTTCAGGTAGTGGATCAGGAGAGGACCGATGGGTTCAGGTAGTGGATCAGGAGAGGACCGATGGGTTCAGGTAGTGGATCAGGAGAGGATGACAGATGGGTTCTGGGTAGTGGATCAGGAGAGGACCGATGACCGATGGGTTCAGGTAGTGGATCAGAGAGAGGACGATGGGTTCAGGTAGTGGATCAGGAGAGGACCGATGGTAGTTCAGGTAGTGGATCAGGAGAGGACCGATGACAGATGGGTTCAGGTAGTGGATCAGGAGAGGACCGATGGGTTCAGGTAGTGGATCAGGAGAGGACCGATGGGTTCAGGTAGTGGATCAGAGAGGACCGATGACAGATGGGTTCAGGTAGTGGATCAGAGAGGACCGATGGGTTCAGGTAGTGGATCAGGAGAGGACCGATGGGTTCAGGTAGTGGATCAGGAGAGGACCGATGACAGATGGGTTCAGGTAGTGGATCAGGAGACCGATGGGTTCAGGTAGTGGATCAGAGAAGGGGACTGACAGATGGGTTCAGGTAGTGGATCAGAGAGAGGACCCGATGACCGATGGTTTCAGGTAGTGGATCAGGAGAGGACTGATGGGTTCAGGTAGTGGATCAGGAGAGGACTGATGACATATGGGTCCAGGTAGTGGATCAGGAGAGGACCGATGGGTTCAGGTAGTGGATCAGGAGAGGACCGATGGGTTCAGGTAGTGGATCAGAGAAGACCGATGGGTTCAGGTAGTGGATCAGAGAGAGGACCGATGGGTTCAGGTAGTGGATCAGAGAGGACCGATGACAGATGGGTTCAGGTAGTGGATCAGGAGAGGACCCGATGGGTTCAGGTAGTGGATCAGAGAGGACTGATGGGTTCAGGTAGTGGATCAGGAGAGGACCGATGACAGATGGGTCCAGGTAGTGGATCAGGAGAGGACCGATGGGTTCAGGTAGTGGATCAGGAGAGGACCGATGGGTTCAGGTAGTGGATCAGGAGAGGACCGATGGGTTCAGGTAGTGGATCAGGAGAGGACCAATGACAGATGGGTTCAGGTAGTGGATCAGGAGAGGACCGATGGGTTCAGGTAGTGGATCAGGAGAGGACGACAGATGGGTTCAGGTAGTGGATCAGGAGAGGACCGATGACCGATGAGGACCAGGTAGTGGATCAGGAGAGGACTGACCCGATGGGTTCAGGTAGTGAATCAGGAGAGGACCGATGACTGATGTGGTTCAGGTAGTGGATCAGAGAGGACCGATGGGTTGAGGTAGTGGATCAGGAGAGGACCGATGGGTTCAGGTAGTGGATCAGAGAGAGGACCGATGGGTTCAGGTAGTGGATCAGGAGAGGACCGATGACAGATGGGTCCAGGTAGTGGATCAGGAGAGGAACCGATGGGTTCAGGTAGTGGATCAGAGAGGACCCGAAGGGTTGAGGTAGTGGATCAGAGAGGACCGATGGGTTCAGGTAGTGGATCAGGAGAGGACCGATGGGTTCAGGGTATGAATCAGGAAGGACCGATGGGTTGAGGTAGTGGATCAGGAGAGGACCGATGGGTTCAGGTAGTGGATCAGGAGAGGACCGATGGGTTCAGGTAGTGGATCAGGAGAGGACCGATGGGTTCAGGTAGTGGATCAGGAGAGGACCGATGACAGATGGGTTCTGGTAGTGGATCAGAGAGGACCGATGACCGATGGGTTCAGGTAGTGGATCAGGAGAGGACCGATGGGTTCAGGTAGTGGATCAGGAGAGAACCCGATGGGTTCAGGTAGTGGATCAGGAGAGGACCGATGACAGATGGGTTCAGGTAGTGGATCAAGAGAAGGACCCGATGGGTTCAGGTAGTGGATCAGGAGAGGACCGATAGGTTCAGGTAGTGGATCAGAGAGGACCGATGGGTTCAGGTAGTGGATCAGGAGAGGATCGATAGGTTCAGGTAGTGGATCAGAGAACCGCGGGGTTCAGGTAGTGGATCAGAGAGGACCGATGGGTCCAGGTAGTGGATCAGGAGAGGACCGATGGGTCCAGGTAGTGGATCAGGAGAGGACCGATGGGTTCAAGTAGTGGATCAGAGAGGACCGATGGGTTCAGGTAGTGGATCAGGAGAGGACCGGTGACAGATGGGTTCAGGTAGTGGATCAGGAGAGGACCGATGGGTTCAGGTAGTGGATCAGGAGAGGACCGATGGGTTCAGGTAGTGGATTAGGAGAGGACCGATGGGTTCAGGTAGTGGATCAGGAGAGGACCGATGGGTTGAGGTAGTGGATCAGGAGAGGACCGATGGGTTCAGGTAGTGGATCAGGAGAGGACCGATGGGTTCACGTAGTGGATCAGGAGAGGACAGATGGGTCCAGGTAGTGGATCAGGAGAGACCGATGACAGATGGGTCCAGGTAGTGGATCAGGAGAGGGCCGATGGGTTCAGGTAGTGGATCAGGAGAGGACCCGATGACAGATGGGTTCAGGTAGTGGATCAGGAGAGAACCGATAGGTTCAGGTAGTGGATCAGAGAGGACCGATGGGTTCAGGTAGTGGATCAGGAGAGGACCGATGGGTTCAGGTAGTGGATCAGAGAGACCGATGACAGATGGGTCCAGGTAGTGGATCAGGAGAGGACCGATGACAGATGGGTTCAGGTAGTGGATCAGGAGAGAACCGATGACAGATGGGTTCAGGTAGTGGATCAGGAGAGGACCGATGGGTCCAGGTAGTGGATCAGGAGAGGACCGATGGGTTCAGGTAGTGGATCATCAGGAGAGGACCGATGGGTTCAGGTAGTGGATCAGGGAGAGGACCGATGGGTCCAGGTAGTGGATCAGGAGAGGACCGATGGGTTCAGGTAGTGGATCAGGAGAGGACCGAGGGGTTGAGGTAGTGAATCAGGAGAGGACCGATGGGTCCAGGTAGTGGATCAGGGAGAGGACCGATGAGTTCAGGTAGTGGATCAGGAGAGGACCGAAGGGGTTCAGGTAGTGGATCAGGAGAGGACCGATGGGTTGAGGTAGTGGATCAGGAGAGGACCGATGGGTCCAGGTAGTGGATCAGGAGAGGACCCATGGGTTCAGGTAGTGGATCAGGAGAGGACCGATGGGTCCAGGTAGTGGATCAGGAGAGGACCGATGGGTTCAGGTAGTGGATCAGGAGAGGACCGATGGGTTGAGGTAGTGGATCAGGAGAGGACCGATGGGTTCAGGTAGTGGATCAGAGAGGACCGATGGGTTCAGGGTAGTGGATCAGAGAGGACCGATGACAGATGGGTCCAGGTAGTGGATCAGGAGAGGACCGATGGGTTCAGGTAGTGGATCAGGAGAGAGGACCGATGGGTTGAGGTAGTGGATCAGGAGAGGACCGATGGGATTTCAGGTAGTGGATCAGAGAGGACCGATGGGTTCAGGTAGTGATCAGAGAGGACCGATGGGTTGAGGTAGTGGATCAGAGAGGACCGATGGGTTCTGGTAGTGGATCAGAGAGGACCGATGACCGATGGGTTCAGGTAGTGGATCAGGAGAGGACCCGATGGGTTCAGGTAGTGGATCAGAGAGAGGACCGATGGGTTGAGGTAGTGGATCAGGAGAGGACCGATGGGTCCAGGTAGTGGATCAGAGAGGACCCATGGGGTTCAGGTAGTGGATCAGGAGAGGACCGATGGGTCCAGGTAGTGGATCAGAGAGGACCGATGGGTTCAGGTAGTGGATCAGGAGAGGACCGATGGGTTGAGGTAGTGGATCAGGAGAGTGGACCGATGGGTTCAGGTAGTGGATCAGAGAGGACCGAAGGGTTCAGGTAGTGGATCAGGAGAGGGACCGATGACAGATGGGTCCAAGTAGTGGATCAGGAGAGGACCGATGGGTTCAGGTAGTGGATCAGGAGAGGACCGATGGGTTGAGGTAGTGGATCAGGAGAGGACCGAAGGGTTCAGGTAGTGGATCAGGAGAGAGACGATAGGTTCAGGTAGTGGATCAGAGAGAGGACCGATGGGTTGAGGTAGTGGATCAGGAGAGGACCGATGGGTTCTGGTAGTGGATCAGAGAGGACCGATGACCGATGGGGATCAGGTAGTGGATCAGGAGAGGACCGAGGGGTTCAGGTAGTGGATCAGAGAGGACCGATGGGTTCAGGTAGTGGATCAGGGAGAGGACCGATGACAGATGGGTTCAGGTAGTGGATCAGAGAGGACCGATGGGTTCAGGTAGTGGATCAGGAGAGGACCGATGGGTTCAGGTAGTGGATCAGGAGAGGACCGATGGGTTCAGGTAGTGGGATCAGGAGAGGATCGAAGGGTTCAGGTAGTGGATCAGGAGAGACCGATGGGTTCAGGTAGTGGATCAGGAGAGAACCCGATGGGTCCAGGTAGTGGATCAGGAGAGGACCGATGAGTCCAGGTAGTGGATCAGGGAGAGACCAATAATATTCAGGTAGTGGATCAGGAGAGGACCGATGGGTTCAGGTAGTGGATCAGAGAGGACCGATGACAGATGGGTTCAGGTAGTGGATCAGGAGAGGACCGATGGGTTCAGGTAGTGGATCAGAGAGGACCGATGGGTTCAGGTAGTGGATCAGGAGAGGACCGATGGGTTCAGGTAGTGGATCAGGAGAGGACCGATGGGTTGAGGTAGTTGGGATCAGAGAGGACCGATGGGTTCAGGTAGTGGATCAGGAGAGGACCGATGGGTTCACGTAGTGGATCAGAGAGGACAGATGGGTCCAGTAGATGAATCAGGAGAAGACCGATGACAAATGGGTCCAGGTAGTGATCAGGGAGAGGACCGATGGGTTCAGGGTAGTGGATCAGGAGAGGACCGATGACAGATGGGTTCAGGTAGTGGATCAGGAGAGGAACCATGGGTTCAGGTAGTGGATCAGGAGAGGAACCCGATGCGGTTCAGGTAGTGGATCAGGAGAGGACCGATGGGTTCAGGTAGTGGATCAGGAGAGGACCGATGACAGATGGGTCCAGGTAGTGGATCAGGAGAGGACCGATGACAGATGGGTTCAGGTAGTGGATCAGGAGAGAACCGATGACAGATGGGTTCAGGTAGTGTGGATCAGGAGAGGACGATGGGTCCAGGTAGTGGATCAGAGAGGACCGATGGGTTCAGGTAGTGGATCAGGAGAGGACCGAAGGGTTCAGGTAGTGGATCAGGAGAGGACCGATGTGTCCAGGTAGTGGATCAGGAGAGGACCGATGGGTTCAGGTAGTGGATCAGGAGAGGACCGATGGGTTGAGGTAGTGGATCAGAGAGGACCGATGGGTCCAGGTAGTGGATCAGAGAGAGGACCGATGGGTTCAGAGTAGTGGATCAGAGAGGAACCGATGGGTTCAGGTAGTGGATCAGAGAGGACCCATGGGTTGAGGTAGTGGATCAGGGAGAGGACCGATGGGTCCAGGTAGTGGATCAGGAGAGGACCCATGGGTTCAGGTAGTGGATCAGGAGAGGACCGATAGGTTCCAGGTAGTGGATCAGGAGAGGACCGATGGGGTTCAAAGATGGATCAGAGAGGACCGATAGGGTTGAGTAGTGAATCAGGAGAGGACCCGATAGGTTCAGGTAGGGATCAGGAGAGGACAGATGGGTTCAGGTAGTGGATCAGAGAGGACCGATGACAGATGGGTCAGGTAGTGGATCAGAGAGGACCGATGGGTTCAGGTAGTGGATCAGGAGAGGACCCCGATAGGTTGAGGTAGTGGATCAGAGAGGACCGATAGGGTTCAGGTAGTGGATCAGGAGAGGACCGATGGGTTCAGGTAGTGGATCAGGAGAGGACCGATGGGTTGGAGTTAGTGGATCAGGAGAGGACCGATGGGTTCAGGTAGTGGATCAGGAGAGGACCGATGGGTTCAGGTAGTGGATCAGGAGAGGACCGATGGGTTCAGGTAGTGGATCAGGAGAGGACCGATGACAGATGGGTTCTGGGTAGTGGATCAGGGAGAGGACCGAGGACCGATGGGTTCAGGTAGTGGATCAGAGAGGACCGATGGGTTCAGGTAGTGGATCAGGAGAGGACCGATGGGTTCAGGTAGTGGATCAGAGAGGACCGATGACAGATGGGTTCAGGTAGTGGATCAGGAGAGGACCGATGGGTTCAGGTAGTGGATCAGGAGAGGACCGATGGGTTCAGGTAGTGGATCAGGAGAGGACCGATGGGTTCAGGTAGTGGATCAGAGAGGACCGATGACAGATGGGTTCTGGTAGTGGATCAGGAGAGGACCATGACCGATGGGTTCAGGTAGTGGATCAGGAGAGGACCGATGGGTTCAGGTAGTGGATCAGAGAGGACCGCGGGGTTCAGGTAGTGGATCAGAGAGGACCGATGGGTTCAGGTAGTGGATCAGGAGAGGACCGATGACAGATGGGTTCAGGTAGTGGATCAGGAGAGGACCGATGGGTTCAGGTAGTGGATCAGGAGAGGACTGACAGATGGGTTCAGGTAGTGGATCAGGAGAGGACCGATGACCGATGGTTTCAGGTAGTGGATCAGGAGAGGACCGATGGGTTCAGGTAGTGGATCAGAGAGGACCGATGGGTTGAGGTAGTGGATCAGAGAGGACCGAAGGATTTCAGGTAGTGGATCAGAGTGACCGATGGGTTCAGGTAGTGGATCAGGAGAGGACCGATGGGTTGAGGTAGTGGATCAGGAGAGGACCGATGGGTTCTGGGTAGTGGATCAGAGAGGACCGATGACCGATGGGTTCAGGTAGTGGATCAGAGAGGACCGATGGGTTCAGGTAGTGGATCAGAGAGGACCGATGGGTTCAGGTAGTGGATCAGGAGACCGGACAGATGGGTTCAGGTAGTGGATCAGGAGAGGACCGATGGGTTCAGGTAGTGGATCAGGAGAGGACCGATGTGTTCAGGTAGTGGATCAGAGAGGACCGATGGGTTCAGGTAGTGGATCAGAGAGGATCGATGGGTTCAGGTAGTGGATCAGAGAGGACCGATGGGTTCAGGTAGTGGATCAGGAGAGGACCGAAGGGTCCAGGTAGTGGATCAGAGAGGACCGATGGGTCCAGGTAGTGGATCAGGAGAGGACCGATAGGTTCAGGGAAATAGTGGATCAGGAGAGGACCGATGGGTTCAGGTAGTGGATCAGAGAGGACCGATGACAGATGGGTTCAGGTAGTGGATCAGAGAGGACCGATGGGTTCAGGTAGTGGATCAGGAGAGGACCGATGGGTTCAGGTAGTGGATCAGGAGAGGACCGATGGGTTCAGGTAGTGGATCAGGAGAGGACCGATGGGTTCAGGTAGTGGATCAGGAGAGGACCGATGGGTTCAGGTAGTGGATCAGGAGAGGACCGATGGGTTCAGGTAGTGGATCAGGAGAGGGACAGATGGGTTCAGGTAGTGGATCAGGAGAGGACCGATGGGTTCAGGTAGTGGATCAGGAGAGGACCGATGACAGATAGGTTCAGGTAGTGGATCAGAGGACCGATGGGTTCAGGTAGTGGATCAGAGAGAACCGATGGGTTCAGGTAGTGGATCAGGAGAGGACCGATGGGTTGAGGTAGTGGATCAGAGAGGACCGATGACAGATGGGTTCAGGTAGTGGATCAGGAGAGGACCGATGACAGATGGGTTCAGGTAGTGGATCAGGAGAGGACCGATGGGTTCAGGTAGTGGATCAGGAGAGGACCGCGGGGTTCAGGTAGTGATCAGGAGAGGACCGATGGGTTCAGGTAGTGGATCAGGAGAGGACCGATGGGTCCAGGTAGTGGATCAGAGAGGACCGATGGGTTCAGGTAGTGGATCAGGAGAGGACCCGATGGGATTGAGGTAGTGGATCAGGAGAGACCGATGGGTCCAGGTAGTGGATCAGAGAGGACCGATGGGTTCAGGTAGTGGATCAGGAGAGGACCGATGGGTTCAGGTAGTGGATCAGGAGAGGACCGATGGGTTCAGGTAGTGGATCAGAGAGGACCGATGGGTCCAGGTAGTGGATCAGGAGAGGACCGATGGGTTCAGGTAGTGGATCAGGAGAGGACCGATGGGTTCAGGTAGTGGATCAGGAGAGGACCGATGGGTTCAGGTAGTGGATCAGGAGAGGACCGATGGGTTCAGGTAGTGGATCAGAGAGGACCGATGGGTTCAGGTAGTGGATCAGAGAGGACCGATGGGTTCAGGTAGTGGATCAGAGAGGACCGATGGGTTCAGGTAGTGGATCAGAGAGGACGATGGGTTCAGGTAGTGGATCAGAGAGGACCGATGGGTTCAGGTAGTGGATCAGAGAGGACCGATGGGTTCAGGTAGTGGATCAGGAGAGGACCGATGGGTTCAGGTAGTGGATCAGAGAGGACCGATGGGTTCAGGTAGTGGATCAGAGAGGACCGATGGGTTCAGGTAGTGGATCAGAGAGGACCGATGGTTCAGATGGGTTCAGGTAGTGGATCAGGAGAGGACCGATGACCAGATGGGTTCAGGTAGTGGATCAGAGAGGACCGATGGGTTCAGGTAGTGGATCAGGAGAGGACCGATGGGTTCAGGTAGTGGATCAGGAGAGGACCGATGACAGATGGGTTCAGGTAGTGGATCAGAGAGGACCGATGGGTTCAGGTAGTGGATCAGAGAGGACCCGATGGGTTCAGGTAGTGGATCAGGAGAGGACCGATGGGTTCAGGTAGTGGATCAGGAGAGATGACCGATGGGTTCAGGTAGTGGATCAGGGACCCGATGACAGATGGGTTCAGGTAGTGGATCAGGAGAGGACCGATGGGTTCAGGTAGTGGATCAGAGAGGACCGATGGGTTCAGGTAGTGGATCAGGAGATGACCGATGACAGGTAGATGGGTTCAGGTAGTGGATCAGGAGAGGACCGATGGGTTCAGGTAGTGGATCAGGAGAGGACCAGATGGGTTCAGGAGTGGATCGATGGGTTCAGTAGTGGATCAGGAGAGGACCGATGGGTTCAGGTAGTGGATCAGGGAGAGGACCGATGGGTTCAGGTAGTGGATCAGAGAGGACCGACAGATGGGTTCAGGTAGTGGATCAGGAGAGGGACAGATGGGTTCAGGTAGTGGATCAGGAGAGGACCGATGACAGATGGGTTCAGGTAGTGGATCAGGAGAGGACCGATGGGTTCAGGTAGTGGATCAGGAGAGGACCGATGGACAGATGGGTGGGTTCAGGTAGTGGATCAGGAGAGGACCGATGGGTTCAGGTAGTGGATCAGACAGATGGGTTCAGGTAGTGGATCAGGAGAGGACCAGATGGGTTCAGGTAGTGGATCAGGAGAGGACTGATGGGTTCAGGTAGTGGATCAGGACCGAGGAGATGATGATCAGATGGGTTCAGGTAGTGGATCAGGAGAGGACCGATGGGTTCAGGTAGTGGATCAGGAGAGGACCCAGATGGGTTCAGGTAGTGGATCAGAGAGGACCGATGGGTTCAGGTAGTGGATCAGAGAGGACCGATGACGATGGGTTCAGGTAGTGGATCAGGAGAGACCGATGACAGATGGGTTCAGGTAGTGGATCAGGAGAGGACCGACAGATGGGTTCAGGTAGTGGATCAGAGGACCGATGACCGATGGGTTCAGGTAGTGGATCAGGAGAGGACCGATGACAGATGGGTTCAGGTATGGATAGTGGATCAGTAGTGAGAGGACAGATGGGTTCAGGTAGTGGATCAGGAAGGACGACAGGTTCAGGTAGTGGATCAGAGAGGACCGATGACCAGATGGGTTCAGGTAGTGGATCAGGAGAGGACGATGGGTCAGGTAGTGGATCAGGTAGTGGATCAGGAGAGGGACCGATGGGTTCAGGTAGTGGATCAGGAGAGGACCGATGACAGATGGGTTCAGGTAGTGGATCAGAGAGGACCGATGGGTTCAGGTAGTGGATCAGGAGAGGACCGATGACAGATGGGTTCAGGTAGTGGATCAGGAGAGGACCGATGGGTTCAGGTAGTGGATCAGGAGAGGACCGATGGGTTCAGGTAGTGGATCAGAGAGGATGACAGATGGGTTCAGGTAGTGGATCAGAGAGGACCGACAGATGGGTTCAGGTAGTGGATCAGGAGAGGACCGATGACCGATGGGTTCAGGTAGTGGATCAGGAGAGGACCAATGACAGATGGGTTCAGGTAGTGGATCAGGAGAGGACTGACAGATGGGTTCAGGTAGTGGATCAGGAGAGGACTGACAGATGGGTTCAGGTAGTGGATCAGGAGAGGACCGATGGGTTCAGGTAGTGGATCAGGAGAGGACCGATGACAGATGGGTTCAGGTAGTGGATCAGGAGAGGACCGATGGGTTCAGGTAGTGGATCAGGAGAGGACCGATGACTGATGGGTTCAGGTAGTGGATCAGGAGAGGACCGATGGGTTCAGGTAGTGGATCAGGAGAGGACCGATGGGTTCAGGTAGTGGATCAGAGAGATCAGAGAGGACCGATGGGTTCAGGTAGTGGATCAGGAGAGGACCGATGGGTTCAGGTAGTGGATCAGGAGAGGACCGATGGGTTCAGGTAGTGGATCAGGAGAGGACCGATGGGTTCAGGTAGTGGATCAGGAGAGGACCGATGGGTTCAGGTAGTGGATCAGGAGAGGACCGATGGGTTCAGGTAGTGGATCAGAGAGGACCGATGACAGATGGGTTCAGGTAGTGGATCAGAGAGAGGACCGATGGGTTCAGGTAGTGGATCAGGAGAGGACCGATGACAGATGGGTTCAGGTAGTGGATCAGGATCAGACCGATGGGTTCAGGTAGTGGATCAGAGAGGAACCGATGGGTTCAGGTAGTGGATCAGGAGAGGACTGACAGATGGGTTCAGGTAGTGGATCAGGAGAGGACGATGACAGATGGGTTCAGGTAGTGGATCAGGAGAGGACCGATGACAGATGGGTTCAGGTAGTGGATCAGGAGAGGACCGATGGGTTCAGGTAGTGGATCAGAGTCAGATGGGTTAGTGGATCAGAGAGGACCGATGACAGATGGGTTCAGGTAGTGGATCAGGAGAGGACCGATGGGTTCAGGTAGTGGATCAGGAGACTGACCGATGGGTTCAGGTAGTGGATCAGGAGAGGACCGATGACAGATGGGTTCAGGTAGTGGATCAGAGAGAGAGGATGACCGATGGGTTCAGGTAGTGGATCAGGAGAGGACCGATGGGTTCAGGTAGTGGATCAGAGAGAGGACCGATGACAGATGGGTTCAGGTAGTGGATCAGGAGAGGACCGATGACAGATGGGTTCAGGTAGTGGATCAGGAGTGGATCAGGACCGATGGGTTCAGGTAGTGGATCAGAGAGGACCGATGACAGATGGGTTCAGGTAGTGGATCAGGAGAGGACCGATGGGTTCAGGTAGTGGATCAGGAGAGGACCGATGGGTTCAGGTAGTGGATCAGGAGAGGACCGATGACAGATGGGTTCAGGTAGTGGATCAGGAGAGGACCGATGACAGATGGGTTCAGGTAGTGGATCAGGAGAGGACCGATGGGTTCAGGTAGTGGATCAGGAGAGGACCGATGGGTTCAGGTAGTGGATCAGGAGAGGACCGATGACAGATGGGTTCAGGTAGTGGATCAGGAGAGGACCGATGGGTTCAGGTAGTGGATCAGGAGAGGACTGACAGATGGGTTCAGGTAGTGGATCAGGAGAGGACCGATGGGTTCAGGTAGTGGATCAGGAGAGGACCGATGGGTTCAGGTAGTGGATCAGAGAGGACCGATGACAGATGGGTTCAGGTAGTGGATCAGAGAGAGGACCGATGGGTTCAGGTAGTGGATCACCGATGGGTTCAGGTAGTGGATCAGGAGAGGACCGATGGGTTCAGGTAGTGGATCAGGAGAGGACCGATGACAGATGGGTTCAGGTAGTGGATCAGGAGAGGACCCGATGATCAGATGGGTTCAGGTAGTGGATCAGAGAGGACCGATGGGTTCAGGTAGTGGATCAGAAGGACCGATGGGTTCAGGTAGTGGATCAGAGAGGACCGATGGGTTCAGGTAGTGGATCAGAGAGGACCGATGACAGATGGGTTCAGGTAGTGGATCAGGAGAGGACCGATGGGTTCAGGTAGTGGATCAGGAGAGGACCGATGACAGATGGTTCAGGTAGTGGATCTTTACAGATGGGTTCAGGTAGTGGATGAGAGGACTGATGACAGATGGTTCAGGTTCTGGATCTGGGAGAGGAGAATGACCAATGGTTCAGGTAGTGGATCAGGAGAGGACCGATGTACAGATGGGTTCAGGTATGGAATTAACCAATGGTATCAGATTCTGTATCTGGGTGATGAAATGACAAGAGAACAGATACTCTGGAAGATAATCAACCAATGGTATCAGATTCTGTACTCTGGGTGATGAGAATCAACCAATGGTATCAGATTCTGTACTCTGGGTGATGAGAATCAACCAATGGTATCAGATTCTGTACTCTGGGTGAGGAGAATCAACCAATGGTATCAGATTCTGTACTCTGGGTGATGAGAATTAACCAATGGTATCAGATTCTGTACTCTGGGTGATGAGAATCAACCAATGGTATCAGATTCTGTACTCTGGGTGATGAGAATTAACCAATGGTATCAGATTCTGTACCCTGGGTGATGAGAATCAACCAATGGTATCAGATTCTGTACTCTGGGTGATGAGAATTAACCAATGGTATCAGATTCTGTACTCTGGGTGATGAGAATCAACCAATGGGATCAGATTCTGTACTCTGGGTGATGAGAATCAACCAATGGTATCAGATTCTGAACTCTGTGTAAATGTAATTACAGCGTCAGGTATTGATATTGATGCTGGGAAGACTGGAGTGTCTCTCATATTATGGGGATGATATATCACATTTCATCTATCCAGCAGAGAACACAGTGAAAACATCACAATGTTTGTCAGCTTGGTTTCAGACTTATTTTCTTATTTTACACCAACCTAAGTTCATCTGTTTATTTGTGGACAGACAGACAGACAGACAGACAGACAGACAGACAGACAGACAGACAGACAGACAGACAGGGGTAATTTAACGGGGGACACGACAGGGTTGACAGAAACAGACAGACATAATCAGAGTCAATAAGACAGAGTTCAGACTGGTATTTGACTGGGGGGACAGACAGACAGACAGACAGACAGACAGCCAGACAGACAGACAGACAGACAGGTGTAACGGGAAACAGACAGACAGACAGACAGACAGACAGCATCTCCAGATGATCAGACAGACAGACAGTGGGTTAAATCAGGGGACACAGGGTTTCAGGGTAAGACATGATCTGTTATGTTATTAATGACCTCTTACAGACAGACAGACAAAGACAGGGGTCACAGGGTTTCTGGGTAACATGATCTGTTATGTTATTAATGACCTCTTACAGACAGTGGGTTAAATCAGGGGTCACAGGGTTTCTGGACAGTAACAGACATGATCTGACAGACAGTTATTAATGACCTCTTACTGACCGTGGGTTAAATCAGGGTCACAGGGTTTCTGGGTAACTCATGATCTGTTATGTTATTAATGACCTCAGACAGACAGACATTTAAATCATTTAAGTCACAGGGTTTCTGGGTAATTCATGATCTGTTATGTTATTAATGACCTCTTACAACCAGTGGTTAAACAGGGGTCATCAGGGTTTCTGGGTAATTCATGATCTGAAGTTATTAATGACCCTTACTGACCCTATCCTAGGGTTAAATCAGGTGGGGTTCACAGGGTTTCTGGGTAATTCATGATCTGTTATGTTATTACATGACCAGACTTACAGACCAGGGTTAAATCAGACAGACAGACAGACAGACAGACAGACAGACAGACAGTAACTCATGATCTGTTATGTTATTAATGACCTCTTACTGCCGTGGGTTAAATCAGGGGTCACAGGGTTTCTGGGTAATTCATGATCTGTTATGTTATTAATGACCTCTTACTGCCGTGGGTTAAATCAGGGGTCACAGGGTTTCTGGGTAACTCATGATCTGTTATGTTATTAATGACCTCTTACTGCCGTGGGTTAAATCAGGGGTCACAGGGTTTCTGGGTAGTCCTAAACAAATCTACTTTGACACAAGGTATACTCCTCACACACATAGTTATGGGCTTATAGAAGGTTAGGGGGAGACCTAAACAGTTTTCCTTTAACTGAAATGTGTCTTCCTCATTTAACCCAACCCCCCTGAATCAGAGAGGTGTAGGGGGGGCTGCCTTCATCATCATCCACGTCTTCCTCATTTTGAATAACTTCCCATTTAACCCTCTGAATCAGAGAGGTGTAGGGGGGGGGCTGCCTTCATCATCATCCACGTCTTCCTCATTTAACCCCCCTGAATCAGAGAGGTGTGGGGGGGGCTGCCTTCATCATCATCCACGTCTTCCTCATTTAACCCAACCCCCCTGAATCAGAGAGGTGTAGGGGGGCTGCCTTCATCATCATCCACGTCTTCCTCATTTAACCCCCTCTGAATCAGAGAGGTGTAGGGGGGGGGGGGCTGCCTTCATCATCATCCACGTCTTCCTCATTTAACCCCCTGAATCAGAGAGGTGTAGGGGGGCTGCCTTCACACTGAAATCATCTAAACAGTTTGTCTTAGAAACTCTGATTTAACCCATGAGAAAAAATGACCCCTGAATCAGAGAGGTGTAGGGGTCATTTGACTTCATCATCATCCAGTTTTATTCATTTAACCCAACCCCCTGAATGTCACAGTGTGGGGGATTCAGAGAATCGACACTGAAATATAACTAAACAGTTTGACGTAGAAACACCTGATTTTCGGGCAGTAAAAAATAAATAAATCATGAAAAAAATGATTAACATTCCACCCACGGGGCCACGGGGTCATTTGACTGCAGGAAAGAGAGTTTGTATTTATTTCCATGCGAGCCCCGTTGTCACAGTGTGGTACGGATTCAGAAACACAGATAGGTAAATGACACACACATAAATGACTGACTCAGGTATAGAGGCAGTAGGACTGGTAGAGGTAAGGCCAATGGGGAAGATACACTGAGACAATGGCACTGTTCATCACACTGTTTATCACACACACACACACACACACACACACACACACACACACACACACACACACACACACACACACACACACACACACACACACACACACACACACACACACACACACACACACACACACACACACACACACACACACACACACACACACACACACACACACACTGGATGACGTGCAATGGAAATATGAAAATGAGGCACTTAATCTCCAACCATTGTCAGAGCTGCTGTATGTGCTGAGTATAAGATGTGGTGTGTTTCAGCGATGTCCTGGTGTCTATTCTTCTAGGATCTGTTTTGAACCTGCTGTTTCTACGCTGCTCGGACCTGGTGACAGAGAGAGAGAGAGACAGAGAGAGAGAGAGAGAGAGAGAGAGAGAGAGAGAGAGAGAGAGAGAGACAGAGAGACAGAGAGAAAGAGAGAGAGACAGAGAGAGAGAGAGACAGAGAGAGAGAGAGAGAGACAGAGAGAGACAGAGAGAGAGACAGAGAGAGACAGAGAGAGAGAGAGAGAGAGAGAGAGACAGAGAGAGAGAGAGAGAGAGAGAGAGAGAGAGAGAGAGAGAGAGAGAGAGAGAGAGAGAGAGAGAGAGAGAGAGAAAGGAGAGAGAGACAGAGAGAAAGGAGAAAGACAGAGAGAAAGCAGAGAGAGACAGAGAGGAAGGAGAGAGAGACAGAGAGAAAGGAGAGAGACAGAGAGAAAGGAGAGAGAGACAGAGAGAAAGGAGAGAGAGAGAGAGAAAGGAGAGAGAGACAGAGAGAAAGGAGAGAGACAGAGAGAAAGCAGAGGAGAGAGAGAGAGAGAGAGAGAGAGAGACAGAGAGGAAGGAGAGACAGAGAGAAAGCAGAGAGAGACAGAGAGGAAGGAGAGAGAGAGAGAAAGCAGGGAGAGACAGAGAGGAAGGAGAGAGACAGAGAGAAAGCAGAGAGAGACAGAGAGGAAGGAGAGAGACAGAGAGAGAGATAGAGAGACACAGAGAAAGCAGAGAGAGACAGAGAGGAAGGAGAGAGACAGAGAGAGACAGAGAGGAAGGAGAGGAAGGAGAGAGACAGAGATAAAGCAGAGAGAGACAGAGAGGAAGGAGAGAGACAGAGAGAAAGCAGAGAGAGACAGAGAGGAAGGAGAGAGACAGAGAGAAAGCAGAGAGAGACAGAGAGGAAGGAGAGAGACAGAGAGAAAGCAGAGAGAGACAGAGAGGAAGGAGAGAGACAGAGAGAAAGCAGAGAGAGACAGAGAGAGACAGAGAGAAAGCAGAGAGAGACAGAGAGGAAGGAGAGAGACAGAGAGAAAGCAGAGAGAGACAGAGAGAGACAGAGAGAAAGCAGAGAGAGACAGAGAGGAAGGAGAGAGACAGGGAGAAAGCAGAGAGAGACAGAGAGAGACAGAGAGAAAGCAGAGAGAGACAGAGAACAGGGAGAGAGAATAGATCAGAGATAGAATAGAACAGAGGACCAGCTGTGTGGACCTTCATATGGAGTCTACAACAGAGGGAGGAGGAGGAGGAAGAGGAGGAGGGCTGAGGGAGCTGGTTCTAAAGTGGTTTACAGAGACCCAGGCCCCTCTCATTCTCCTCCACGAAGGAAACTTTCCCGATTGGTTCCAAGGCTTCACCACCAGGAAGTAAGTGATGTACTTGCATAATGAGGAATCTGGACAGGACAGCAGTTGTCTCAGTGTTTTAGCAGATCAGATCTCTGTTTTGAGGTATATTGAAGGTCTGAAAGCAGATGAAGTTCTCTGACTACAAACTGTAACATAGTTTTGGATGCCACATTGTTTGATTGAATACAGTAATACATTATACTGTAGATTCAAAACCACTGCCTCTGAAACAGGCAGAAAGAATTGGCTATTTATCTCAAGTAATTGTCATTTGTCAGTGAATAATGTGTATAAATGGTGCAAAGAGAGAGACTGAAGATACAGTGGGTTTCTACTCCAACTGGCGAACAGATGTTCACGTGAACATTTTAAAATCAGAATAAAGACATTTTCCCCACCAGCGCCATCAAAATGAACTTGTTGTAGATAAATGCTGTGTGTAATGATTCCCCTGTACCGAATAAAACACTCAGGCTGAACAGGTTTCCATCACATTATGGGGGGTAGACTAGTGGTTAGAGTGGAGGGGCGGAGGGGCAGCAGGTAGACTAGTGGTTAGAGTGGAGGGGTGGAGGGGCAGCAGGTAGACTAGTGGTTAGAGTGGAGGGGCGGAGGGGCAGCAGGTAGACTAGTGGTTAGAGTGGAGGGGCGGAGGGCAGCAGGTAGACTAGTGGTTAGAGTGGAGGGGTGGAGGGGCAGCAGGTAGACTAGTGGTTAGAGTGGAGGGGCGGAGGGGCAGCAGGTAGACTAGTGGTTAGAGTGGAGGGGCGGAGGGGCAGCAGGTAGACTAGTGGTTAGAGTGGAGGGGCGGAGGGGCAGCAGGTAGACTAGTGGTTAGAGTGGAGGGGCGGAGGGGCAGCAGGTAGACTAGTGGTTAGAGTGGAGGGGTGGAGGGGCAGCAGGTAGACTAGTGGTTAGAGTGGTTAGAGTGGAGGGGCAGCAGGTAGACTAGTGGTTAGAGTGGAGGGGCGGAGGGGCAGCAGGTAGACTAGTGGTTAGAGTGGAGGGGCGGAGGGGCAGCAGGTAGACTAGTGGTTAGAGTGGAGGGGCGGAGGGGCAGCAGGTAGACTAGTGGTTAGAGTGGAGGGGTGGAGGGGCAGCAGGTAGACTAGTGGTTAGAGTGGAGGGGTGGAGGGGCAGCAGGTAGACTAGTGGTTAGAGTGGAGGGGCGGAGGGGCAGCAGGTAGACTAGTGGTTAGAGTGGAGGGGTGGAGGGGCAGCAGGTAGACTAGTGGTTAGAGTGGAGGGGTGGAGGGGCGGCAGGTAGACTAGTGGTTAGAGTGGAGGGGTGGAGGGGCAGCAGGTAGACTAGTGGTTAGAGTGGAGGGGCGGAGGGGCAGCAGGTAGACTAGTGGTTAGTGGAGGGGTGGAGGGGCGGCAGGTAGACTAGTGGTTAGTGGAGGTGGAGGGGCGGCAGGTAGACTAGTGGTTAGAGTGGAGGGGCGGAGGGGCAGCAGGTAGACTAGTGGTTAGAGTGGAGGGGGGGGCAGCAGGTAGACTAGTGGTTAGAGTGGAGGGGCGGAGGGGCAGCAGGTAGACTAGTGGTTAGAGTGGAGGGGCGGAGGGGCAGCAGGTAGACTAGTGGTTAGAGTGGAGGGGCGGAGGGGCAGCAGGTAGACTAGTGGTTAGAGTGGAGGGGCGGCAGGTAGACTAGTGGTTAGAGTGGAGGGGCGGCAGGTAGACTAGTGGTTAGAGGGGAGGGGCGGGGGCGGCAGGTAGACTAGTGGTTAGAGAGGGAGGGGCGGCAGGTAGACTAGTGGTTAGAGTGGAGGGGCGGCAGGTAGACTAGTGGTTAGAGTGGAGGGGCGGAGGGGCAGCAGGTAGACTAGTGGTTAGAGTGGAGGGGCGGAGGGGCAGCAGGTAGACTAGTGGTTAGAGTGGAGGGGCGGAGGGCAGGTAGACTAGTGGTTAGAGTGGAGGGGCGGAGGGGCAGCAGGTAGACTAGTGGTTAGAGTGGAGGGGTGGAGGGGCAGCAGGTAGACTAGTGGTTAGAGTGGAGGGGCGGCAGGTAGACTAGTGGTTAGAGTGGAGGGGTGGAGGGGCAGCAGGTAGACTAGTGGTTAGAGTGGAGGGGCGGAGGGGCAGCAGGTAGACTAGTGGTTAGAGTGGAGGGGCGGAGGGGCAGCAGGTAGACTAGTGGTTAGAGTGGAGGGGTGGAGGGGCAGCAGGTAGACTAGTGGTTAGAGTGGAGGGGCGGAGGGGCGGCAGGTAGACTAGTGGTTAGAGTGGAGGGGCGGAGGGGCAGCAGGTAGACTAGTGGTTAGAGTGGAGGGGTGGAGGGGCAGCAGGTAGACTAGTGGTTAGAGTGGAGGGGTGGAGGGGCAGCAGGTAGACTAGTGGTTAGAGTGGAGGGGCGGAGGGGCAGCAGGTAGACTAGTGGTTAGAGTGGAGGGGTGGAGGGGCAGCAGGTAGACTAGTGGTTAGAGTGGAGGGGTGGAGGGGCGGCAGGTAGACTAGTGGTTAGAGTGGAGGGGGGCGGAGGGGCAGCAGGTGGAGACAGCAGTGGTTAGAGTGGAGTGGAGGGAGGGCGGCAGGTAGACTAGTGGTTAGAGTGGAGGGCGGAGGGGCAGGTAGACTAGTGGTTAGAGTGGAGGGGTGGAGGGGCAGCAGGTAGACTAGTGGTTAGAGTGGAGGGGCGGAGGGGCAGCAGGTAGACTAGTGGTTAGAGTGGAGGGGCGGAGGGGCAGCAGGTAGACTAGTGGTTAGAGTGGAGGGGCGGAGGGGCAGCAGGTAGACTAGTGGTTAGAGTGGAGGGGCGGAGGGGCAGCAGGTAGACTAGTGGTTAGAGTGGAGGGGCGGCAGGTAGACTAGTGGTTAGAGTGGAGGAGGGGCGGCAGGTAGACTAGTGGTTAGAGTGGAGGGGCGGCAGGTAGACTAGTGGTTAGAGTGGAGGGGCGGCAGGTAGACTAGTGGTTAGAGTGGAGGGGCGGAGGGGCAGCAGGTAGTCTAGTGGTTAGAGTGGAGGGGCGGCAGGTAGACTAGTGGTTAGAGTGGAGGGGCGGAGGGGCAGCAGGTAGACTAGTGGTTAGAGTGGAGGGGCAGCAGGTAGTCTAGTGGTTAGAGTGGAGGAGTGGAGGGGCAGCAGGTAGTCTAGTGGTTAGAGTGGAGGGGCGGAGGGGCGGCAGGTAGACTAGTGGTTAGAGTGGAGGGGTGGAGGGGCGGCAGGTAGTCTAGTGGTTAGAGTGGAGGGGTGGCAGGTAGACTAGTGGTTAGAGTGGAGGGGCGGCAGGTAGACTAGTGGATAGAGTGGAGGGGTGGCAGGTAGTCTAGTGGTTAGAGTGGAGGGGCGGCAGGTAGACTAGTGGTTAGAGTGGAGGGGTGGCAGGTAGACTAGTGGTTAGAGTGGAGGGGTGGCAGGTAGACTAGTGGTTAGAGTGGAGGGGCGGCAGGTAGACTAGTGGTTAGAGTGGAGGGGTGGCAGGTAGCCTAGTGGTTAGAGTGGAGGGGTGGCAGGTAGACTAGTGGTTAGAGCGTTGGACTAGTAACCGAAAGGTTGCAAACTCGAGTCCCTGAGCTGACAAGGTAAAAATCTGTCGTTCTGCCCCCTGAACAAGGCAGTTAACCCACTGTTTCCCCAGTAGGCCGTCAATGAAAATAAGAATTTGTTCTTAACTGACTTTCCTAGTTAAATAAATATAAAATGATCAACTCTATTGACGTCTTTCACACACAAAAAAGTGTCCCGCTCTGGTTTCTGCTGTTGTCTGGAACACATGTATAACCACCATAATGAGATGATTATTATTTACAAAAGCAGCCAGGCATCGATCATCATGTCACCAGAATAAGACCGTCGATATTTATTGGAAAGGAGCATCGAGCTCATCACCTTCACCACCCTGTGAAGTTCATCATCATGTATTTACTCTGTAGCCTAATAAACTGCATGGTTTCCCCCAACGAGTCGTAGTGGGAGGACCACACAACATCACCGAACCTTTTTCTGTTTTTCATCAGGCCTGTCATGGATTTTTTTAAATTTTTATCTGACACGGACTTTACTGGCATAAAAAGGTTGGATGTAAACCTGTTTAGAGAGAGAGAGAGAGAGAGATAAAGAGAGAGATAAAGAGGGAGAGAGAGAATGAGGGAGAGAGAGGGAGAGAGATAAAGAGAGAGAGAGAGAATGAGGAGAGAGAGAGAGAGAGAGAGAGAGAGAGAGAGAGAGAGAGAGAGAGAGAGAGAGAGAGAGAGAGGAGAGCAGGAGAGAGAGAGAGAGAGGAGAGAGGAGACAGAGAGGGATAGTGAGAGACAGATGAAGAGGGAGGAGAGGAGACAGATGAAGAGGGAGAGAGAGACAGAGGGAGAGAGAGGGAGGGGGAGAGAGAGAGAGACAGTGGTTAGAGTGGAGGAGAGAGAGAGCAGAGAGACAGTGGAGAGGAGAGAGAGAGTGGAGGAGAGAGAGAGAGAGAGAGAGAGAGAGAGAGAGAGAGAGAGAGAATGAGGGAGAGAGACTAGTGAGAGGGAGAGAGAGAGACAGAGACAGAGAGAGAGAGAGAGAGAGTGGAGAGAGACAGAGACAGAGGAGAGAGGAGGGAGAGAGAGACAGAGAGGATAGAGAGAGACAGATGAAAGAGGAGAGAGAGAGACAGATGAAGAGGAGAGAGAGACAGAGAGGGGAGGAGAGAGAGAGAGAGAGAGAGAGAGGAATAGAGAGAGACAGGAGAGAGAGAGACAGAGAGGGAGAGCGAGAGAGAGAGAGAGAGAGAGAGAGACAGAGGAGAGAGAGAGACAGATGAAGAGGGAGAGAGAGAGATAATAATAAAACAATATGTAACAATGTGCTATACAGTATATTAAAGCTAATTTCCCTGTGAAATCAGTTGACAGCGTATTTTGTTCTCTACTTCCTCCCTCCCTGTCAGGGAAGCAGAGGATCAGCTGAGAGACAAGCCTCCGGGATGTTTTCTCATCAGACTCAGTGACAAAGCCGTAGGATACATCCTCTCATACAAGTGATTCCTCGTACTGGTTTGGTTACCTTGGTTACCTAAGACACTTCATAACAAAACAACAACAAAAAAATGTAACGAAATGTGCAGCTTAGCCTACAGTGGGTTGGGAAAGGTTTTAAAGATTGCAATTGCATGTGTTTTTTTCTTCCCCAGAAGGTTATGTTCAATAGAAGGAATAAACAGGAAGTCTGTTTAGATTGTTCACACACTGTTACACCAAAACAAGGTTTGTAGTCAGTATTGTATCTTCTCATGCCGTCACATCTCTCTTCACTCAACCTGTACTCTTCCTCAGAGGACAAGATCGCTGCCGCCATTTTGTGATCAACCAGGACCAAGCTGGGCTGTTCGCTATCTCCGGGGACGACCAGCCTCACCACAGCCTCACAGAACTGATAGAGCACTACAGAGTCCATCCCATCCAGCCCTTTGGAGAGTCCCTCACCTCTACGTACTGTTGTCAGGTAGGAGAACCAATAACATGACAGAGTCCCTCACCTCTACGTACTGTTGTCAGGTAGGAGAACCAATGACATGACAGAGTCCCTCACCTCTACGTACTGTTGTCAGGTAGGAGAACCAATGACATGACAGAGTCCCTCACCTCTACATACTGTTGTCAGGTAGGAGAACCAATAACATGACAGAGTTACTGTTGTCAGGTAGGAGAACCAATGACATGACAGAGTCCCTCACCTCTACGTACTGTTGTCAGGTAGGAGAACCAATGACATGACAGAGTTACTGTTGTCAGGTAGGAGAACCAATAACATGACAGAGTCCCTCACCTCTACGTACTGTTGTCAGGTAGGAGAACCAATAACATGACAGAGTTACTGTTGTCAGGTAGGAGAACCAATAACATGACAGAGTTACTGTTGTCAGGTAGGAGAACCAATAACATGACAGAGTTACTGTTGTCAGGTAGGAGAACCAATAACATGACAGAGTTACTGTTGTCAGGTAGGAGAACCAATGACATGACAGAGTCCCTCACCTCTATGTACTGTTGTCAGGTAGGAGAACCAATAACATGACAGAGTTACTGTTGTCAGGTAGGAGAACCAATAACATGACAGAGTTACTGTTGTCAGGTAGGAGAACCAATGACATGACAGAGTCCCTCACCTCTACGTACTGTTGTCAGGTAGGAGAACCAATGACATGACAGAGTCCCTCACCTCTACATACTGTTGTCAGGTAGGAGAACCAATGACATGACAGAGTCCCTCACCTCTATGTACTGTTGTCAGGTAGGAGAACCAATGACATGACAGAGTCCCTCACCTCTATGTACTGTTGTCAGGTAGGAGAACCAATGACATGACAGAGTTACTGTTGTCAGGTAGGAGAACCAATAACATGACAGAGTCCCTCACCTCTACGTACTGTTGTCAGGTAGGAGAACCAATAACATGACAGAGTTACTGTTGTCAGGTAGGAGAACCAATGACATGACAGAGTCCCTCTATGTACCAGGTAGGAGAACCTAACATGACAGAGTACTGTTGTCAGGTAGGAGAACCAATAACATGACAGAGTTACTGTTGTCAGGTAGGAGAACCAATAACATGACAGAGTTACTGTTGTCAGGTAGGAGAACCAATAACATGACAGAGTTACTGTTGTCAGGTAGGAGAACCAATGACATGACAGAGTCCCTCACCTCTATGTACTGTTGTCAGGTAGGAGAACCAATAACATGACAGAGTTACTGTTGTCAGGTAGGAGAACCAATGACATGACAGAGTTACTGTTGTCAGGTAGGAGAACCAATAACATGACAGAGTTACTGTTGTCAGGTAGGAGAACCAATGACATGACAGAGTTACTGTTGTCAGGTAGGAGAACCAATAACATGACAGAGTTACTGTTGTCAGGTAGGAGAACCAATGACATGACAGAGTCCCTCACCTCTATGTACTGTTGTCAGGTAGGAGAACCAATAACATGACAGAGTTACTGTTGTCAGGTAGGAGAACCAATAACATGACAGAGTCCCTCACCTCTATGTACTGTTGTCAGGTAGGAGAACCAATAACATGACAGAGTTACTGTTGTCAGGTAGGAGAACCAATAACATGACAGAGTTACTGTTGTCAGGTAGGAGAACCAATAACATGACAGAGTTACTGTTGTCAGGTAGAGAACCAATAACATGACAGAGTTACTGTTGTCAGGTAGGAGAACCAATAACATGACAGAGTTCACTGTACTGTTGTCAGGTAGGAGAACCAATAACATGACAGAGTTACTGTTGTCAGGTAGGAGAACCAATAACATGACAGAGTTACTGTTGTCAGGTAGGAGAACCAATGACATGACAGAGTCCCTCACCTGTTGTCAGGTACATACTGACAGAGTTGTCTGTTGGTAGGAGAACCAATAACATGACAGAGTCCCTCACCTCTACATACTGTTGTCAGGTAGGAGAACCAATGACATGACAGAGTCCCTCACCTCTATGTACTGTTGTCAGGTAGGAGAACCAATGACATGACAGAGTCCCTCACCTCTATGTACTGTTGTCAGGTAGGAGAACCAATGACATGACAGAGTTACTGTTGTCAGGTAGGAGAACCAATGACATGACAGAGTCCCTCACCTCTACGTACTGTTGTCAGGTAGGAGAACCAATGACATGACAGAGTTACTGTTGTCAGGTAGGAGAACCAATGACATGACAGAGTCCCTCACCTCTATGTACTGTTGTCAGGTAGGAGAACCAATAACATGACAGAGTTACTGTTGTCAGGTAGGAGAACCAATAACATGACAGAGTTACTGTTGTCAGGTAGGAGAACCAATAACATGACAGAGTTACTGTTGTCAGGTAGGAGAACCAATAACATGACAGAGTCCCTCACCTCTATGTACTGTTGTCAGGTAGGAGAACCAATAACATGACAGAGTTACTGTTGTCAGGTAGGAGAACCAATAACATGACAGAGTTACTGTTGTCAGGTAGGAGAACCAATAACATGACAGAGTTACTGTTGTCAGGTAGGAGAACCAATAACATGACAGAGTTACTGTTGTCAGGTAGGAGAACCAATGACATGACAGAGTCCCTCACCTCTATGTACTGTTGTCAGGTAGGAGAACCAATAACATGACAGAGTTACTGTTGTCAGGTAGGAGAACCAATAACATGACAGAGTTACTGTTGTCAGGTAGGAGAACCAATAACATGACAGAGTTACTGTTGTCAGGTAGGAGAACCAATGACATGACAGAGTTACTGTTGTCAGGTAGGAGAACCAATAACATGACAGAGTCCCTCACCTCTACGTACTGTTGTCAGGTAGGAGAACCAATGACATGACAGAGTTACTGTTGTCAGGTAGGAGAACCAATAACATGACAGAGTCCCTCACCTCTACGTACTGTTGTCAGGTAGGAGAACCAATGACATGACAGAGTTACTGTTGTCAGGTAGGAGAACCAATGACATGACAGAGTTACTGTTGTCAGGTAGGAGTTACTGTTGTCAGGTAGGAGAACCAATAACATGACAGAGTTACTGTTGTCAGGTAGGAGAACCAATAACATGACAGAGTTACTGTTGTCAGGGAGGAGAACCAATAACATGACAGAGTCCCTCACCTCTATGTACTGTTGTCAGGTAGGAGAACCAATGACATGACAGAGTCTCTCACCTCTACGTACTGTTGTCAGGTAGGAGAACCAATAACATGACAGAGTTACTGTTGTCAGGTAGGAGAACCAATGACATGACAGAGTTACTGTTGTCAGGTAGGAGAACCAATGACATGACAGAGTTACTGTTGTCAGGTAGGAGAACCAATGACATGACAGAGTTACTGTTGTCAGGGAGGAGAACCAATAACATGACAGAGTTACTGTTGTCAGGTAGGAGAACCAATGACATGACAGAGTTACTGTTGTCAGGGAGGAGAACCAATAACATGACAGAGTTACTGTTGTCAGGTAGGAGAACCAATGACATGACAGAGTTACTGTTGTCAGGTAGGAGAACCAATGACATGACAGAGTTACTGTTGTCAGGAGGAGAACCAATAACATGACAGAGTTACTGTTGTCAGGTAGGAGAACCAATGACATGACAGAGTTACTGTTGTCAGGGAGGAGAACCAATGACATGACAGAGTCCCTCACCTCTACATACTGTTGTCAGGTAGGAGAACCAATAACATGACAGAGTCCCTCACCTCTATGTACTGTTGTCAGGGAGGAGAACCAATGACATGACAGAGTCCCTCACCTCTATGTACTGTTGTCAGGTAGGAGAACCAATAACATGACAGAGTCCCTCACCTCTATGTACTGTTGTCAGGTAGGAGAACCAATGACATGACAGAGTTACTGTTGTCAGGTAGGAGAACCAATAACATGACAGAGTTACTGTTGTCAGGTAGGAGAACCAATAACATGACAGAGTTACTGTTGTCAGGGAGGAGAACCAATAACATGACAGAGTTACTGTTGTCAGGTAGCAGAACCAATAACATGACAGAGTTACTGTTGTCAGGTAGGAGAACCAATAACATGACAGAGTTACTGTTGTCAGGTAGCAGAACCAATAACATGACAGAGTTACTGTTGTCAGGTAGGAGAACCAATAACATGACAGAGTTACTGTTGTCAGGTAGGAGAACCAATAACATGACAGAGTTACTGTTGTCAGGTAGGAGAACCAATAACATGACAGAGTTACTGTTGTCAGGTAGGAGAACCAATAACATGACAGAGTTACTGTTGTCAGGTAGGAGAACCAATAACATGACAGAGTTACTGTTGTCAGGTAGCAGAACCAATAACATGACAGAGTTACTGTTGTCAGGTAGGAGAACCAATGACATGACAGAGTTACTGTTGTCAGGTAGGAGAACCAATAACATGACAGAGTTACTGTTGTCGGGTAGGAGAACCAATAACATGACAGAGTTACTGTTGTCAGGTAGGAGAACCAATAACATGACAGAGTTACTGTTGTCAGGTAGGAGAACCAATGACATGACAGAGTCCCTCACCTCTATGTACTGTTGTCAGGTAGGAGAACCAATAACATGACAGAGTTACTGTTGTCAGGTAGCAGAACCAATAACATGACAGAGTTACTGTTGTCAGGTAGGAGAACCAATGACATGACAGAGTTACTGTTGTCAGGTAGGAGAACCAATAACATGACAGAGTTACTGTTGTCAGGTAGGAGAACCAATAACATGACAGAGTTACTGTTGTCAGGTAGGAGAACCAATGACATACTACTGTTGTCAGGTAGGAGAACCAATAACATGACAGAGTCCCTAGGAGAACCAATAACATGACAGAGTACTGTTGTCAGGTAGGAGAACCAATGACATGACAGAGTTACTGTTGTCAGGTAGGAGAACCAATAACATGACAGAGTCCCTCACCTCTACGTACTGTTGTCAGGTAGGAGAACCAATGACATGACAGAGTTACTGTTGTCAGGTAGGAGAACCAATAACATGACAGAGTTACTGTTGTCAGGTAGGAGAACCTAACATGACAGAGTTACTGTTGTCAGGTAGGAGAACCAATGACATGACAGAGTCCCTCACCTCTACGTACTGTTGTCAGGTAGGAGAACCAATAACATGACAGAGTTACTGTTGTCAGGTAGGAGAACCAATGACATGACAGAGTTACTGTTGTCAGGTAGGAGAACCAATGACATGACAGAGTTACTGTTGTCAGGTAGGAGAACCAATGAACATGACAGAGTTACTGTTGTCAGGTAGGAGAACCAATAACATGACAGAGTTACTGTTGTCAGGTAGGAGAACCAATGACATGACAGAGTTACTGTTGTCAGGTAGGAGAACCAATAACATGACAGAGTTACTGTTGTCAGGTAGGAGAACCAATGACATGACAGAGTTACTGTTGTCAGGGAGGAGAACCAATAACATGACAGAGTTACTGTTGTCAGGTAGGAGAACCAATAACATGACAGAGTTACTGTTGTCAGGTAGGAGAACCAATGACATGACAGAGTTACTGTTGTCAGGTAGGAGAACCAATAACATGACAGAGTCCCTCACCTCTACGTACTGTTGTCAGGTAGGAGAACCAATGACATGACAGAGTTACTGTTGTCAGGTAGGAGAACCAATAACATGACAGAGTCCCTCACCTCTACGTACTGTTGTCAGGTAGGAGAACCAATGACATGACAGAGTTACTGTTGTCAGGTAGGAGAACCAATGACATGACAGAGTTACTGTTGTCAGGTAGGAGAACCAATAACATGACAGAGTTACTGTTGTCAGGTAGGAGAACCAATAACATGACAGAGTTACTGTTGTCAGGGAGGAGAACCAATAACATGACAGAGTCCCTCACCTCTATGTACTGTTGTCAGGTAGGAGAACCAATGACATGACAGAGTCCCTCACCTGTACTGTTGTCAGGTAGGAGAACCAATAACATGACAGAGTTACTGTTGTCAGGTAGGAGAACCAATGACATGACAGAGTTACTGTTGTCAGGTAGGAGAACCAATGACATGACAGAGTTACTGTTGTCAGGTAGGAGAACCAATGACATGACAGAGTTACTGTTGTCAGGAGGAGAACCAATAACATGACAGAGTTACTGTTGTCAGGTAGGAGAACCAATGACATGACAGAGTTACTGTTGTCAGGGAGGAGAACCAATAACATGACAGAGTTACTGTTGTCAGGTAGGAGAACCAATGACATGACAGAGTTACTGTTGTCAGGTAGGAGAACCAATGACATGACAGAGTTACTGTTGTCAGGTAGGAGAACCAATAACATGACAGAGTTACTGTTGTCAGGTAGGAGAACCAATGACATGACAGAGTTACTGTTGTCAGGTAGGAGAACCAATAACATGACAGAGTCCCTCACCTCTACATACTGTTGTCAGGTAGGAGAACCAATAACATGACAGAGTCCCTCACCTCTACATACTGTTGTCAGGGAGGAGAACCAATAACATGACAGAGTCCCTCACCTCTACATACTGTTGTCAGGAGGAGAACCAATAACATGACAGAGTCCCTCACCTCTACATACTGTTGTCAGGTAGGAGAACCAATAACATGACAGAGTTACTGTTGTCAGGTAGCAGAACCAATAACATGACAGAGTTACTGTTGTCAGGTAGGGAGAACCAATACTGTTGTCAGGTAGGAGAACATGACAGAGTTACTGTTGTCAGGTAGGAGAACCAATAACATGACAGAGTTACTGTTGTCAGGTAGGAGAACCAATAACATGACAGAGTTACTGTTGTCAGGTAGCAGAACCAATAACATGACAGAGTTACTGTTGTCAGGTAGGAGAACCAATAACATGACAGACACCAATAACATGACAGAGTTACTGTTGTCAGGTAGGAGAACCAATAACATGACAGAGTTACTGTTGTCAGGTAGGAGAACCAATAACATGACAGAGTTACTGTTGTCAGGTAGGAGAACCAATAACATGACAGAGTTACTGTTGTCAGGTAGGAGAACCAATAACATGACAGAGTTACTGTTGTCAGGTAGGAGAACCAATAACATGACAGAGTTACTGTTGTCAGGTAGGAGAACCAATAACATGACAGAGTTACTGTTGTCAGGTAGGAGAACCAATAACATGACAGAGTTACTGTTGTCAGGTAGGAGAACCAATAACATGACAGAGTTACTGTTGTCAGGTAGGAGAACCAATGACATGACAGAGTCCCTCACCTCTATGTACTGTTGTCAGGTAGGAGAACCAATAACATGACAGAGTTACTGTTGTCAGGTAGCAGAACCAATAACATGACAGAGTTACTGTTGTCAGGTAGGAGAACCAATGACATGACAGAGTTACTGTTGTCAGGTAGGAGAACCAATAACATGACAGAGTTACTGTTGTCAGGTAGGAGAACCAATAACATGACAGAGTTACTGTTGTCAGGTAGGAGAACCAATAACATGACAGAGTTACTGTTGTCAGGTAGGAGAACCAATAACATGACAGAGTCCCTCACCTCTACGTACTGTTGTCAGGTAGGAGAACCAATGACATGACAGAGTTACTGTTGTCAGGTAGGAGAACCAATAACATGACAGAGTCCCTCACCTCTACGTACTGTTGTCAGGTAGGAGAACCAATGACATGACAGAGTTACTGTTGTCAGGTAGGAGAACCAATGACATGACAGAGTTACTGTTGTCAGGTAGGAGAACCAATAACATGACAGAGTTACTGTTGTCAGGTAGGAGAACCAATGACATGACAGAGTCTCTCACCTCTACGTACTGTTGTCAGGTAGGAGAACCAATAACATGACAGAGTTACTGTTGTCAGGTAGGAGAACCAATGACATGACAGAGTTACTGTTGTCAGGTAGGAGAACCAATGACATGACAGAGTTACTGTTGTCAGGTAGGAGAACCAATGACATGACAGAGTTACTGTTGTCAGGGAGGAGAACCAATAACATGACAGAGTTACTGTTGTCAGGTAGGAGAACCAATGACATGACAGAGTTACTGTTGTCAGGGAGGAGAACCAATAACATGACAGAGTTACTGTTGTCAGGTAGGAGAACCAATGACATGACAGAGTTACTGTTGTCAGGGAGGAGAACCAATAACATGACAGAGTTACTGTTGTCAGGTAGGAGAACCAATGACATGACAGAGTTACTGTTGTCAGGTAGGAGAACCAATGACATGACAGAGTTACTGTTGTCAGGGAGGAGAACCAATAACATGACAGAGTTACTGTTGTCAGGTAGGAGAACCAATGACATGACAGAGTTACTGTTGTCAGGGAGGAGAACCAATAACATGACAGAGTTACTGTTGTCAGGTAGGAGAACCAATAACATGACAGAGTCCCTCACCTCTACATACTGTTGTCAGGAGGAGAACCAATAACATGACAGAGTCCCTCACCTCTACATACTGTTGTCAGGTAGGAGAACCAATAACATGACAGAGTCCCTCACCTCTACATACCGTTGTCAGGGAGGAGAACCAATAACATGACAGAGTCCCTCACCTCTACATACTGTTGTCAGGTAGGAGAACCAATGACATGACAGAGTCCCTCACCTCTATGTACTGTTGTCAGGTAGGTGAACCAATGACATGACAGAGTCCCTCACCTCTATGTACTGTTGTCAGGTAGGAGAACCAATGACATGACAGAGTTACTGTTGTCAGGTAGGAGAACCAATAACATGACAGAGTTACTGTTGTCGGGTAGGAGAACCAATAACATGACAGAGTTACTGTTGTCAGGTAGGAGAACCAATAACATGACAGAGTTACTGTTGTCAGGTAGGAGAACCAATAACATGACAGAGTTACTGTTGTCGGGTAGGAGAACCAATAACATGACAGAGTTACTGTTGTCAGGTAGGAGAACCAATAACATGACAGAGTTACTGTTGTCAGGTAGGAGAACCAATGACATGACAGAGTCCCTCACCTCTATGTACTGTTGTCAGGTAGGAGAACCAATAACATGACAGAGTTACTGTTGTCAGGTAGGAGAACCAATGACATGACAGAGTTACTGTTGTCAGGTAGGAGAACCAATAACATGACAGAGTTACTGTTGTCAGGTAGGAGAACCAATGACATGACAGAGTCCCTCACCTCTATGTACTGTTGTCAGGTAGGAGAACCAATAACATGACAGAGTTACTGTTGTCAGGTAGCAGAACCAATAACATGACAGAGTTACTGTTGTCAGGTAGGAGAACCAATGACATGACAGAGTTACTGTTGTCAGGTAGGAGAACCAATAACATGACAGAGTCCCTCACCTCTACATACTGTTGTCAGGTAGGAGAACCAATGACATTACAGAGTTACTGTTGTCAGGTAGGAGAACCAATAACATGACAGAGTTACTGTTGTCAGGTAGGAGAACCAATGACATGACAGAGTCCCTCACCTCTATGTACTGTTGTCAGGTAGGAGAACCAATAACATGACAGAGTCCCTCACCTCTATGTACTGTTGTCAGGTAGGAGAACCAATGACATGACAGAGTTACTGTTGTCAGGTAGGAGAACCAATAACATGACAGAGTTACTGTTGTCAGGTAGGAGAACCAATAACATGACAGAGTCCCTCACCTCTACGTACTGTTGTCAGGTAGGAGAACCAATAACATGACAGAGTTACTGTTGTCAGGGAGGAGAACCAATAACATGACAGAGTCCCTCACCTCTATGTACTGTTGTCAGGTAGGAGAACCAATAACATGACAGAGTCCCTCACCTCTACGTACTGTTGTCAGGTAGGAGAACCAATAACATGACAGAGACCCTCACCTCTATGTACTGTTGTCAGGTAGGAGAACCAATAACATGACAGAGTTACTGTTGTCAGGTAGCAGAACCAATAACATGACAGAGTTACTGTTGTCAGGTAGGAGAACCAATAACATGACAGAGTTACTGTTGTCAGGTAGGAGAACCAATAACATGACAGAGTCAGTCCCTCACAGTTGGGAAAACGTTGGTTAAAATGTAACCTTGTCTGATAGAGGAAGCCTATGGTGCCCCTTGTGTTGTGGTCTATCTGTGGTCTGTGCTCAGTCAAGTCCCAGTCTATCTGTGGTCTGTGCTCAGTCAAGTCCCAGTCTATCTGTGGTCTGTGCTCAGTCAAGTCCCAGTCTATCTGTGGTCTGTGTTCAGTCAAGTCCCAGTCTATCTGTGGTCTGTGTTCAGTCAAGTCCCAGTCTATCTGTGGTCTGTGTTCAGTCAAGTCCCAGTCTATCTGTGGTCTGTGCTCAGTCAAGTCCCAGTCTATCTGTGGTCTGTGCTCAGTCAAGTCCCAGTCTATCTGTGGTCTGTGTTCAGTCAAGTCCCAGTCTATCTGTGGTCTGTGTTCAGTCAAGTCCCAGTCTATCTGTGGTCTGTGTTCAGTCAAGTCCCAGTCTATCTGTGGTCTGTGTTCAGTCAAGTCCCAGTCTATCTGTGGTCTGTGTTCAGTCAAGTCCCAGTCTATCTGTGGTCTGTGTTCAGTCAAGTCCCAGTCTATCTGTGGTCTGTGTTCAGTCAAGTCCCAGTCTATCTGTGGTCTGTGTTCAGTCAAGTCCCAGTCTATCTGTGGTCTGTGTTCAGTCAAGTCCCAGTCTATCTGTGGTCTGTGTTCAGTCAAGCTCAGGACAGCTGTATAATGTGTTGCAGTCTAACTGTGTTCTGTGATGTATCTTCTCATGCCACCCCAGTCTATCTTCTCATGCCATCCCAGTCTATCTGTGTTGTATCTTCTCATGCCATCCCAGTCTATCTGTGTTGTATCTTCTCATGCCATCCCAGTCTATCTGTGTTGTATCTTCTCATGCCATCCCAGTCTATCTGTGTTGTATCTTCTCATGCCATCCCAGTCTATCTGTGTTGTATCTTCTCATGCCATCCCAGTCTATCTGTGTTGTATCTTCTCATGCCATCCCAGTCTATCTGTGTTGTATCTTCTCATGCCATCCCAGTCTATCTTCTCAGTATCCATCCCAGTCTATCTGTGTCTATCTTCTCATGCCATCCCAGTCTATCTTCTCATGCCATCCCAGTCTATCTTCTCATGCCATCCCAGTCTATCTGTGTTGTATCTTCTCATGCCATCCCAGTCTATCTGTGTTGTATCTTCTCATGCCATCCCAGTCTATCTGTGTTGTATCTTCTCATGCCATCCCAGTCTATCTGTGTGTATCTTCTCATGCCATCCCAGTCTATCTGTGTTGTATCTTCTCATGCCATCCCAGTCTATCTGTGTTGTATCTTCTCATGCCATCCCAGTCTATCTGTGTGTATCTTCTCATGCCATCCCAGTCTATCTGTGTGTATCTTCTCATGCCATCCCAGTCTATCTGTGTTGTATCTTCTCATGCCATCCCAGTCTATCTGTGTTGTATCTTCTCATGCCATCCCAGTCTATCTGTGTTGTATCTTCTCATGCCATCCCAGTCTATCTGTGTTGTATCTTCTCATGCCATCCCAGTCTATCTGTGTTGTATCTTCTCATGCCATCCCAGTCTATCTGTGTGTATCTTCTCATGCCATCCCAGTCTATCTGTGTGTATCTTCTCATGCCATCCCAGTCTATCTGTGTTGTATCTTCTCATGCCATCCCAGTCTATCTTCTCATGCCATCCCAGTCTATCTGTGTTGTATCTTCTCATGCCATCCCAGTCTATCTGTGTTGTATCTTCTCATGCCATCCCAGTCTATCTGTGTTGTATCTTCTCATGCCATCCCAGTCTATCTGTGTTGTATCTTCTCATGCCATCCCAGTCTATCTGTGTTGTATCTTCTCATGCCATCCCAGTCTATCTGTGTTGTATCTTCTCATGCCATCCCAGTCTCTCTGTGTTCTGTGTTTTAGTCAAGCTCAGGAGAGCTGTATGATGTGGTGCAGTTCGAGGCCAAAGAGAAGAAGAAGACCGGTGGGGTCAGTGTCCGAGCCCTGAGAAGTTACTGGGACCAGCAGAACGAACAGAAGAATAACCAACACCAACAGAATGACCATCAAAAGGACCATCACAATGACCCACGGAATGACCCACGGAATGACCCACGGAATGACCCACGGAATGACCCACGGAATGAGCCACGGAATGACCCACCAGCACCAATGGAATGACCTGCCGCCAACTAGGCAGCCCCCTGCAGTGCCACCCGTGCTGCCGCCCAAAACCAACAACAGGAAGTTGACATCAACAGTATCCATTG
>NW_026284640.1:157500-208671 GCF_023373465.1 Oncorhynchus keta
AGGAGGAGGAGGAGGAGGAGGAGGAGGAGGAGGAAGAGAGGGATGATAGTGGCCACGGTGGGGTGTTGGACAGAGGCAGGGGGAGGAGGAGGAGGAGGAGGAGGAGGAGGAGGAGGAGGAGGAGGAGGAGGAAGGGAGGGATGATAGTGGCCAAGGTGGGGTGTTGGACAGAGGCAGGGAGGGAGGAGGAGGAGGAGGAGGAGGAGGAGGAGGAGGAGGAGGAGGAGGAGGAGGAGGAGGAGAAGGAGGAGGAAGGGAGGGATGATAGTGGCCACGGTGGGGTGTTGGACAGAGGCAGGGAGGAGGAGGAGGAGGAGGAGGAGGAGGAGGAGGAGGAGGAGGAGGAGGAGGAGGAGGAGGGAAGGGAGGGATGATAGTGGCCACGGTGGGGTGTTGGACGGAGGCAGGGAGGAGGAGGAGGAGGGAGGAGGAGGAGGGAGGAGGAGGAGGAGGAGGAGGAGGAGGAGGAGGAGGAGGAGGAAGGGAGGGATGATAGTGGCCACGGTGGGGTGTTGGACGGAGGCAGGGAGGAGGAGGAGGAGGAGGAGGAGGAGGAGGAGGAGGAGGAGGAGGAGGAGGAGGAGGAGGAAGGGAGGGATGATAGTGGCCACGGTGGGGTGTTGGACGGAGGCAGGGGAGGAGGAGGAGGAGGAGGAGGAGGAGGAGGAGGAGGAGGAGGAGGAGGAGGAGGAGGGGAGGGATGATAGTGGCCACGGTGGGGTGTTGGACGGAGGCAGGGGGAGGAGGAGGAGGAGGAGGAGGAGGAGGAGGAGGAGGAGGAGGAGGAGGAGGAAGGGAGGGATGATAGCTGTTAAAAGATGGAGTGTGACAAAACAGATAACTCGGTGCTGTCTTGCCAAGACAGACAACTTGACAACAGCTTAGATACTATAGAGAGAGAGGACAGGACAGACAACTAGACAACAGCTTAGATACTATAGAGAGAGAGGACAGGACAGACAACTAGACAACAGCTTAGATACTATAGAGAGAGAGGACAGGACAGACAACTTGACAACAGCTTAGATACTATAGAGAGAGAGGACAGGACAGACAACTAGACAACAGCTTAGATACTATAGAGAGAGAGGACAGGACAGACAACTAGACAACAGCTTAGATACTATAGAGAGAGAGGACAGGACAGACAACTAGACAACAGCTTAGATACTATAGAGAGAGAGGACAGGACAGACAACTAGACAACAGCTTAGATACTATATGGAAGTTATGAAGAAATTAATTAAAGCTCCTCTCTTTACTAAAGAGACTCAGGCATAGAGGACAGGACACATAGAGGACAGGACATAGAGAGGACAGGACACAGAGAGGACAGGACATAGAGAGGACAGTACATAGAGAGGACAGGACACAGAGAGGACAGGACACAGAGAGGACAGGACATAGAGAGGACAGGACATAGAGAGGACAGGACACAGAGAGGACAGGACACAGAGAGGACAGGACACAGAAAGGACAGGACACCGAGAGGACAGGACACCGAGAGGACAGGACACAGAGAGGACAGGACATAGAGAGGACAGGACACAGAGAGGACAGGACACAGAGAGGACAGGACACAGAGAGGACAGGACACAGAGAGGACAGGACACAGAGAGGACAGGACACAGAGAGGACAGGACACAGAGAGGACAGGACACAGAGAGGACAGGACACAGAGAGGACAGGACACAGAGAGGACAGGGCACAGAGAGGACAGTACACAGAGAGAAAAACAGACAGGACCTCACAGAGAGGACAGGGCACAGGAGAGGAAACAGTACACACTTATCAGGTTAGGACTGAGGGGGCTGAAAGTGGCCCTTCAGTTTGAAAAACATATTATAATCCTAATCACAATACAGGCCTACTAATGGATTGCTGATAGATCTGGTTTAGAGACATTTGAAGGAGGCAGGCCTACTAATGGATTGCTGATGGAGCACATCTGACTGTAATACAATCACAATGACATTTCAGGAAGGCCTACTAATGGATTGGCTGAAACTGTTCATAAGCATTTGAAGAAACAGCACTTCCCAGAGGCATTCGACATTTGCCTACTAATGGATTGTTGATAGATCTGTTCATAGAAACATTTCTGGATTGCTGATAGATCTGGTTCATAGACATTTGAAGGAGAAGATCTGGATTGTTCATAGAGACATTTGAAGGAGAAGCAGGCCTACTGGATTGTTGATAGATCTGGTTCATGACATTTGCAGGCCCTAATGGAGTTTAGATCTAGTTTGACATTTGAAGGAGAAAGGCCTACTATGGATTACTGAAGATCTGGTTCATAGAGACATTTGAAGGAGAAGCAGGCCTACTAATGGATTGCTGATAGATCTGGTTCATAGAGACATTTGAAGGAGAAGCAGGCCTACTAATGGATTGCTGATAGATCTGGTTCATAGAGACATTTGAAGGAGAAGCAGGCCTACTAATGGATTGCTGATAGATCTGGTTCATAGAGACATTTGAAGGAGAAGCAGGCCTACTAATGGATTGCTGATAGATCTGGTTCATAGAGACATTTGAAGGAGAAGCAGGCCTACTAATGGATTGCTGATAGATCTGGTTCATAGAGACATTTGAAGGAGAAGCAGGCCTACTAATGGATTGCTGATAGATCTGGTTCATAGAAACATTTGAAGGAGAAGCAGGCCTACTAATGGATTGCTGATAGATCTGGTTCATAGAAACATTTGAAGGAGAAGCAGGCCTACTAATGGAGGGCTGATAGATGTTAGATGAATAGAAGGATATTGAAATTGGTCATGAGTGTCTAGACTGGTCCCAGATATGTTTGTACTATTTGGCAAGAGAGCAGAGACAGACTGGGACCCAGGCTACATGAGTCCACAGATAACACCCAGGCTACATGAGTCCACGGATAACACCCAGGCTACATGATAACACCCAGGCTACATGAGTCCACGGATAACACCCAGGCTACATGACAACACCCAGGCTACATGATAACACCCAGGCTACATGATAACACACAGGCTACATGAGTCCACGGATAACACCCAGACTACATGATAACACCCAGGCTACATGAGTCCACGGATAACACCCAGGCTACATGATAACACCCAGGCTACATGATACCACCCAGGCTAAATGAGTCCACGGATAACACCCAGGCTACATGAGTCCACAGATAACACCCAGGCTACATGAGTCCACAGATAACACCCAGGCTACATGATAACACCCAGGCTTCATGATAACACCCAGGCTACATGATAACACCCAGGCTACATGAGTCCACGGATAACACCCAGGCTACATGATAACACCCAGGCTACATGAGTCCACGGATAACACCCAGGCTACATGAGTCCACAGATAACACCCAGGCTACATGATAACACCCAGGCTACATGAGTCCACTGATAACACCCAGGCTACATGATAACACCCAGGCTACATGAGTCCACTGATAACACCCAGGCTACATGAGTTCACGGATAACACCCAGGCTACATGATAACACCCAGGCTACATGATAACACCCAGGCGACATGAGTCCATGGATAACACCCAGGCTACATGATAACACCCAGGATACATGATAACACCCAGGCTACATGATAACACCTCTGGTCCTTCTAGTGGAGGTTTCATTACTGGACGGTAACGTCGACCCCCACAGGTCAACTGGACGTGGTGTTATGCAACACCTCCTCCATGGTGCCTCAGGTGACTGGGTCTGCAGTGAGGGTCTGCATTGGGTCTGCAGTGAGGGTCTGCATTGGGTCTGCATTGGGTCTGCAGTGAGGGTCTGCATTGGGTCTGCATTGGGTCTGCAGTGAGGGTCTGCATTGGGTCTGCAGTGAGGGTCTGCAGTGAGGGTCTGCATTGGGTCTGCATTGGGTCTGCATTGGGTCTGCAGTGAGGGTCTGCATTGGGTCTGCATTGGGTCTGCAGTGAGGGTCTGCAGTGAGGGTCTGCATTGGGTCTGCAGTGAGGGTCTGCAGTGAGGGTCTGCATTTTGGGTCTGCAGTGAGGGTCTGCATTGGGTCTGCAGTGAGGGTCTGCAGTGAGGGTCTGCATTGGGTCTGCAGTGAGGGTCTGCAGTGTGGGTCTGTGTGAGGGTGTGTGGGTCTGCAGTGAGGGTCTGCAGTGTGGGTGTGGGTCTGCAGTGTGTGAGTCTGCAGATGGTCTGGACACATCACCGTCATTGGCTGAGTGGTCTGCAGTCTAATTGGGTCTCAATGTCCTTATGGTCCGTTTAACTGCTTCTGCAATAGGGTCCATTGGGTCTGCAGTGAGGGTCTGCATTGGGTCTACAACACTGCATTGGGTCTGCATTGAGCTCTCTAATACAGGTCTGTTGAGGGTCTACAGTGACCAGCTGAGGGTCTAATGACAGCACTGTCTAATACAGGACTGTCCCAGCTCTCTAATACAGGCTGTTAATACACCAGCTCTGCAGTAGGGTCTACAGAGGGTCTAATAGGTCCCAGCTCTCTGGGTCTACAGGCTGTTAATGTTGTGAGCTCTATAATACAGACTGTTAATACAACCAGCTCTCTAATACAGGCTGTTAATACAACACCAGCTCTCTAATACAGACTGTTAATAGAACCAGCTCTATAGTTTAATACAGACTGTTAATACAACCAGCTCTCTAATACAGGCTGTTAATACAACCAGCTCTATAATACAGACTGTTAATACAACCAGCTAATACAGGCTGTTAATACAGGCTGTTAATACAACCAGCTCTCTAATACAGACTGTTAATACACCAGCTCTATAATACTGTTAATACAACCAGCTCTCTAATACAGACTGTTAATACAACCAGCTCTATAATACAGACTGTTAATACACCCAGCTCTCTAATACTGTTAATACAACCAGCTCTCTAATACTGTTAATACAACCAGCTCTCTAATACTGTTAATACACCCAGCTCTCTAATACAGGCTGTTAATACAACCAGCTCTCTAATACAGGCTGTTAATACAACCAGCTCTCTAATACAGGCTGTTAATACAACCAGCTCTCTAATACAGACTGTTAATACAACCAGCTCTCTAATACAGGCTGTTAATACAACCAGCTCTCTAATACAGGCTGTTAATACAACCAGCTCTCTAATACAGGCTGTTAATACAACCAGCTCTCTAATACAGACTGTTAATACAACCAGCTCTCTAATACAGGCTGTTAATACAACCAGCTCTCTAATACAGACTGTTAATACAACCAGCTCTCTAATACAGACTGTTAATACAACCAGCTCTCTAATACAGACTGTTAATACAACCAGCTCTCTAATACAGGCTGTTAATACAACCAGCTCTCTAACACAGACTGTTAATACAACCAGCTCTCTAATACAGGCTGTTAATACAACCAGCTCTCTAATACAGACTGTTAATACACCCAGCTCTCTAATACAGACTGTTAATACAACCAGCTCTCTAATACTGTTAATACAACCAGCTCTCTAATACAGACTGTTAATACACCCAGCTCTCTAATACAGACTGTTAATACACCCAGCTCTCTAATACAGACTGTTAATACAACCAGCTCTCTAATACAGACTGTTAATACACCCAGCTCTCTAATACAGGCTGTTAATACAACCAGCTCTCTAATACAGACTGTTAATACAACCAGCTCTCTAATACAGACTGTTAATACAACCAGCTCTCTAATACAGACTGTTAATACAACCAGCTCTCTAATACAGACTGTTAATACAACCAGCTCTATAATACAGACTGTTAATACAACCAGCTCTCTAATACAGACTGTTAATACAACCAGCTCTCTAATACAGACTGTTAATACAACCAGCTCTATAATACTGTTAATACAACCAGCTCTCTAATACAGACTGTTAATACAACCAGCTCTCTAATACAGACTGTTAATACAACCAGCTCTATAATACTGTTAATACAACCAGCTCTCTAATACATACTGTTAATACAACCAGCTCTCTAATACAGACTGTTAATACAACCAGCTCTCTAATACAGACTGTTAATACAACCAGCTCTCTAATACAGACTGTTAATACAACCAGCTCTCTAATACAGACTGTTAATACAACCAGCTCTCTAATACAGACTGTTAATACAACCAGCTCTCTAATACATACTGTTAATACAACCAGCTCTAGACTGTTAATACTCTCTAATACAGACTGTTAATACAACCAGCTCTATAATACTGTTAATACAACCAGCTCTATAATACTGTTAATACACCCAGCTCTCTAATACAGACTGTTAATACAACCAGCTCTATAATACTGTTAATACAACCAGCTCTCTAATACAGACTGTTAATACAACCAGCTCTCTAATACAGGCTGTTAATACAACCAGCTCTCTAATACAGACTGTTAATACAACCAGCTCTCTAATACAGACTGTTAATACAACCAGCTCTCTAATACAGACTGTTAATACAACCAGCTCTCTAATACAGACTGTTAATACAACCAGCTCTCTAATACAGACTGTTAATACAACCAGCTCTCTAATACAGGCTGTTAATACAACCAGCTCTCTAATACAGGCTGTTAATACAACCAGCTCTCTAATACAGACTGTTAATACAACCAGCTCTCTAATACAGACTGTTAATACAACCAGCTCTCTAATACAGGCTGTTAATACAACCAGCTCTCTAATACAGACTGTTAATACAACCAGCTCTCTAATACAGACTGTTAATACAACCAGCTCTCTAATACAGACTGTTAATACAACCAGCTCTCTAATACAGACTGTTAATACAACCAGCTCTCTAATACAGACTGTTAATACAACCAGCTCTCTAATACAGACTGTTAATACACCCAGCTCTCTAATACAGACTGTTAATACAACCAGCTCTCTAATACAGGCTGTTAATACAACCAGCTCTCTAATACAGACTGTTAATACACCCAGCTCTCTAATACAGGCTGTTAATACACCCAGCTCTCTAATACAGGCTGTTAATACACCCAGCTCTCTAATACAGGCTGTTAATACAACCAGCTCTCTAATACAGGCTGTTAATACAACCAGCTCTCTAATACAGGCTGTTAATACAACCAGCTCTCTAACACAGGCTGTTAATACAACCAGCTCTCTAATACAGGCTGTTAATACAACCAGCTCTCTAATACAGACTGTTAATACACCCAGCTCTCTAACACAGACTGTTAATACAACCAGCTCTCTAATACAGACTGTTAATACACCCAGCTCTCTAATACAGGCTGTTAATACACCCAGCTCTCTAACACAGACTGTTAATACAACCAGCTCTCTAATACAGGCTGTTAATACAACCAGCTCTCTAACACAGGCTGTTAATACACCAGCTCTCTAATACAGGCTGTTAATACAACCAGCTCTCTAACACAGACTGTTAATACAACCAGCTCTCTAATACAGACTGTTAATACACCCAGCTCTCTAATACAGACTGTTAATACACCCAGCTCTCTAACACAGGCTGTTAATACACCCAGCTCTCTAATACAGGCTGGTAATACAACCAGCTCTCTAATACAGGCTGTTAATACAACCAGCTCTCTAACATAGACTGTTAATACACCCAGCTCTCTAATACAGACCGTCAATACAACCAGCTCTCTAATACAGACCGTCAATACAACCAGCTCTCTAATACAGACTGTTAATACACCCAGCTCTATAACACAGGCTGTTAATTACAACCTGCTCTCTAATACAGACTGTTAATACTCCCAGCTCTCTAATACAGACTGTTAATACACCCAGCTCTCTAATACAGACTGTTAATACAACCAGCTCTCTAATACAGACTGTTAATACAACCAGCTCTATAATTAAAGCAGCCTCTCTCGCCCTCCTGGATTGTGTGATAGCAGTCCCTCTATTTCTCTCTCTTCCGCCATCCCTCCGTCTCCCTCTCTCTCTTTCTCTCCGTCAAAAATTAACCTGGAGATGAGGACAGTAAAGGGAGCTGGAGATGAGGACAGTAAGGGGAGCTGGAGATGAGGAAAGTAAAGGGAGCTGGAGATGAGGACAGTAAAGGGAGCTGGAGATGAGGACAGTAGGGGGAGATGAGGACAGTAAAGGGGAGATGAGGACAGTGAAGGGATCTGGAGATGAGGACAGTTAAGAGATCTGGTGATGAGGACAATATAGGGAGCTGGAGATGAGGACAGTAAAGGGAGCTGGAGATGAGGACAGTAAAGGGATCTGGAGATGAGGACAGTAAGGGGAGCTGGAGATGAGGACAGTAAAGGGAGCTGGAGATGAGGACAGTAAAGGGAGCTGGAGATGAGGACAGTAAAGGGAGCTGGAGATGAGGACAGTAAGGGGAGCTGGAGATGAGGACAGTAAAGGGAGCTGGAGATGAGGACAGTAAAGTGAAGGGAGCTGGAGATGAGGACAGTAAGGGAGCTGGAGATGAGGACAGTAAAGGGAGCTGGAGATGACAATAAAGGGAGCTGGAGATGAGGACAGTAAAGGGAGCTGGAGATGAGGACAGTAAAGGGAGCTGGAGATGAGGACAGTAAAGGGATCTGGAGATGAGGACAGTAAAGGGGAGCTGGAGATGAGGACAGTAAAGGGAGCTGGAGATGAGGACAGTAAAGGGAGCTGGAGATGAGGACAGTAAAGGGAGCTGGAGATGAGGACAGTAAAGGGAGCTGGAGATGAGGACAGTAAAGGGAGCTGGAGATGAGGACAGTAAAGGGAGCTGGAGATGAGGACAGTAAAGGGAGCTGGAGATGAGGACAGTAAAGGGAGCTGGAGATGAGGACAGTAAAGACTGGAGAGTAAAGGGAGCTGGAGATGAGGACAGTAAAGGGAGCTGGAGATGAGGACAGTAAAGGGATCTGGAGATGAGGACAGTAAGGGGAGCTGGAGATGAGGACAGTAAAGTGAGCTGGAGATGAGGACATTAAAGGGAGCTGGAGATGAGGACAGTAAGGGGAGCTGGAGAATATGACAGTAAAGGGAGCTGGAGATGAGGACAGTAAAGGGAGCTGGAGATGAGGACAGTAAAGAGATCTGGAGATGAGGACAGTAAAGGGAGCTGGAGATGAGGACAGTAAAGGGAGCTGGAGATGAGGACAGTAAAGGGAGCTGGAGATGAGGACAGTAAAGGGAGCTGGAGATGAGGACAGTAAAGGGAGCTGGAGATGAGGACAGTAAAGAGATCTGGAGATGAGGACAGTAAGGGGAGCTGGAGAATATGACAGTAAAGGGAGCTGGAGATGAGGACAGTAAAGGGAGCTGGAGATGAGGACAGTAAAGGGAGCTGGAGATGAGGACAGTAAACGGAGCTTGAGATGAGGACAGTAAATGGAGCTGGAGATGAGGACAGTAAAGGGAGCTTGAGATGAGGACAGTAAATGGAGCTGGAGATGAGGACAGTAAATGGAGCTGGAGATGAGGACAGTAAAGGGAGCTGGAGATGAGGACAGTAAAGGGAGCTTGAGATGAGGACAGTAAATGGGGCTGGAGATGAGGAATTAAGTGTTGCTATTATACCTCGGACCGGCTTAACGACCGACCGGAAGACTGACCTGAAGACCAACCGGAAGACTGACCTGAAGACCGACCTGAAGACCGACCTGAAGACCGACCTGAAGACCGACCTGAAGACTGACCTGAAGACCGACCTGAAGACTGATCTGAAGACTGACCTGAAGACCAACCGGAAGACTGACCTGAAGACCGACCTGAAGACCGACCGGAAGACCGACCTGAAGACCGACCTGAAGACCGACCGGAAGACCGACCTGAAGACCGACCTGAAGACCGACCTGAAGACCGACCTGAAGACCGACCTGAAGACCGACCTGAAGACTGACCTGAAGACCGACCTGAAGACTGATCTGAAGACTGACCTGAAGACCAACCAGAAGACTGACCTGAAGACCGACCTGAAGACCGACCGGAAGACCGACCGGAAGACCGACCTGAAGACCGACCTGAAGACTGACCTGAAGACCGACTGGAAGAAACAGTTGAAGGCCTGGAATGATTACCTCTCATCTCCTATCCCCATAGCGCTCCGGTCAAAAGTAGTGCACTCTATAGGGATTAGGGAACCATTTGTGACTCGACATTCTTCCATCTTCCTTAAATGGATTCCCATCTCTTCGGGCTAGTTATTACGCACCTCCCAAGGATAAATCAATTCAATTGTGGATCAAGAGCGACACTGTTGATAACCACCTACTGTATCGTGTCTCCATTCAAATGACTGTCCACTTCTACTAGGTTGGCATGGCTACAGGGTAGGACTGCAACATGATGTCCCCCTATCTGGTCTGTAGCAGACAGTATAGGTCTCAGTCCAGGGAGATTTAGTGTAGTGTGGCTTGGTGAGATCTTACTCCCTAGTCATAATGTTAATTCATGGATAACAACTGGGTTAATGCAGGGATAACAACTGGGTTAATGCATGGATAACAACTGGGTTAATGCAGGGATAACAACTGGGTTAATGCAGGGATAACAACTGGGTTAATGCAGGGATAACAACTGGGTTAATGCATGGATAACAACTGGGTTAATGCATGGATAACAACTGGGTTAATGCATGGATAACAACTGGGTTAATGCATGGATAACAACTGGGTTAATGCAGGGATAACAACTGGGTTAATGCATGGATAACAACTGGGTTAATGCAGGGATAACAACTGGGTTAATGCAGGGATAACAACTGGGTTAATGCATGGATAACAACTGGGTTAATGCAGGGATAACAACTGGGTTAATGCATGGATAACAACTGGGTTAATGCATGGATAACAACTGGGTTAATGCATGGATAACAACTGGGTTAATGCATGGATAACAACTGGGTTAATGCATGGATAACAACTGGGTTAATGCAGGGATAACAACTGGGTTAATGCATGGATAACAACTGGGTTAATGCATGGATAACAACTGGGTTAATGCATGGATAACAACTGGGTTAATGCAGGGATAACAACTGGGTTAATGCAGGGATAACAACTGGGTTAATGCATGGATAACAACTGGGTTAATGCAGGGATAACAACTGGGTTAATGGGTTAATGCATGGATAACAACTGGGTTAATGCAGGGATAACAACTGGGTTAATGCAGGGATAACAACTGGGTTAATGCATGGATAACAACTGGGTTAATGCATGGATAACAACTGGGTTAATGCATGGATAACAACTGGGTTAATGCATGGATAACAACTGGGTTAATGCAGGGATAACAACTGGGTTAATGCATGGATAACAACTGGGTTAATGCAGGGATAACAACTGGGTTAATGCATGGATAACAACTGGGTTAATGCAGGGATAACAACTGGGTTAATGCATGGATAACAACTGGGTTAATGCATGGATAACAACTGGGTTAATGCATGGATAACAACTGGGTTAATGCATGGATAACAACTGGGTTAATGCATGGATAACAACTGGGTTAATGCATGGATAACAACTGGGTTAATGCATGGATAACAACTGGGTTAATGCAGGGATAACAACTGGGTTAATGCAGGGATAACAACTGGGTTAATGCAGGGATAACAACTGGGTTAATGCATGGATAACAACTGGGTTAATGCATGGATAACAACTGGGTTAATGCAGGGATAACAACTGGGTTAATGCATGGATAACAACTGGGTTAATGCAGGGATAACAACTGGGTTAATGCATGGATAACAACTGGGTTAATGCAGGGATAACAACTGGGTTAATGCAGGGATAACAACTGGGTTAATGCATGGATAACAACTGGGTTAATGCATGGATAACAACTGGGTTAATGCAGGGATAACAACTGGGTTAATGCAGGGATAACACCTGGGTTAATGCAGGGATAACAACTGGGTTAATGCATGGATAACAACTGGGTTAATGCAGGGATAACACCTGGGTTAATGCAGGGATAACACCTGGGTTAATGCAGGGATAACTCACAGAAGATGCATTTACATTGGCCTTTTAACATCGGAGAATTAACAGCATCTTTAACAAGACCTTTGGACAGGATGCTGGCTTTAACTGAGAAAAAAACACACATTCTAAATCAAACTTGAAGGAAACAATGAGCCCAGATTAAATATTGTATAGTTGGTTTGAAAAAAGGGACCTTTAGTTTTGAGTGAGCTGTAACAGTTTTGTTGTTTTGGCAGATTGACTTGAAGCAGCCATGTAGATACGGATAATGACTGGAGAGTTTTCCTATCTAAATTAAAGTGTACATTGGGGCATTTTCATTTTGTCATCTTCTAGCAAGGTTCATTTCAAGCTCAAGTTAATGTTGGTAAGTAAAAATGTTATTACTCACAAGGTTGACAAGAAATACCAGGAGAAACCATGACAACTCCCCCCCCCCCCCCCCCCCCCACCCACCCCACCAAAAAAAGAAAGTTCATTAAAACATCGAAACAAACAGAAAATGTATTTAATCAAAGTCTTGCCAAATGCTCTCATCATATGAAAGACTGAACACGTTATTTCTTAAGTGATGTTAATGCCATTATATCAAGTTGACAGGCTGGACAAGGTAACATAGCATAACATAACGGAAGGGGTGATGGATGAGACAGAGAACAGAGCCCTTCCTTTAACTGTGGAACAGTTAGGTAACATTATGGTCCGTGGTTTAGAGGAGCGGAGCGGGAAGCGCACATAAAAAATACAAAAAAACAACGCGCCTTTTTTATATTATTTTTTTTCGTGTTGTTTTGTGCGCGTGAGTTTTCTCCCACCTTTTTAAATGCAGGAAAATAGAAAGAGAGTTGAAAGCACAGAGGAAGAGTGTTACTTTTACTCACCGCGAAACGGCGATTCAGCGTTTACCCAGCTATTTGTTCACGTTACCTCTACGTCACAGGTTCTGATTGTCATTGTGATCCAGCAGTACAAAACCACTATATACTTGGACTGGAGCAAAAAAAAAATTAAAAGCTAATTTGTAATTTTATGTAACACTCATGCATTTCATAAAGATATATTGCATAGCTCTTCAACTGTTCTGCCCTCGGTGCTAAAAACTGTGCTTGTAATACTTCATTTACTAATATATCTTACTGTTTTCTTTCCTTCCGTACACCGTCAGACAGAAAATATCTTGTTGTTCAATCCACTTCCGCATTGTTGTCAGTCAGTGTTCATACAATGTATACACTTTAAAAAAAAAAGGTTAGGTCAGTTTAATAAAAGAAAGAAGAAACCTAACAATTCTGCCCCCCCAAAAAAACCATCTTCTACATCTTCTAGAAAACTGCTTATAGGTTGTGTTGTAGCTAAGCCCTACAGGTATAAAAATTAGCCTCTCATTGTTCAATGGTTCATATTCTATCTCCATTTGGAGTCTGTTTGTGGTTCCATCTTTTAAACAAGTTTACAATTGATTATAAGAGAAAACAATCATGCATTAATGATCTTCTCTTCCGAAAATGGAAATGTGTCTTGTGTGGTCGATAACGTCCTTCCTTCCTATAGAACATGAGTTGGCAAAAAAAAAAAAAAGGCCTGTGCTTCCGAGAATAAAATCCCCCCCCCCTGGTCCATTTTCCTGCAGCCGAAGCCAAACTTTTGTTCCACTTCCTTTTTTATCTTGTCAATGTTATATTTTGTACAAACATCGCATCGATCGAAGATAGACTTGGGGAAAGACAAGACTTCTAACGTTTTTTTTTTTGGTAGGCACTATGCTGTACTGAGGTTGAGGTCAGGGGTCATTCTGCTGTGGGTCGGGGCCACAGAGACTCTGGGAGGAGTCTTCGGGGATGACGTCATCAGACGAACCAGAAAGCGACCACATTCTTCTTCTTCTTCTTCATCTCCCCCCCTTCCGTCGTTGTCTAAAGCCTCATCATGGGAGCGGCTGAATCACCTCACCTCAGATCCGTAGGTGGAACGTGCTGGAAGAAACAAAACACAACACAAGGACATAGTTAGTTACACAGCTGCACTGGGCTGTCTATGAGTGATGTATCACTTTAACTGGGCTGTCTATGAGTGATGTATCACTTTAACTGAGCTGTCTATGAGTGATGTATCACTTTAACTGGGCTGTCTATGAGTGATGTATCACTTTAACTGGGCTGTCTATGAGTGATGTATCACTTTAACTGGGCTGTCTATGAGTGATGTATCACTTTAACTGGGCTGTCTATGAGTGATGTATCACTTTAACTTAGCCTGTCTATGAGTGATGTATCACTTTAACTGGGCTGTCTATGAGTGATGTATCACTTTAACTGGGCTGTCTATGAGTGATGTATCACTTTAACTGAGCTGTCTATGAGTGATGTATCACTTTAACTGAGCTGTCTATGAGTGATGTATCACTTTAACTGGGCTGTCTATGAGTGATGTATCACTTTAACTGGGCTGTCTATGAGTGATGTATCAAGCTGTCTATGAGTGATGGGCTGTCTATGAGTGATGTATCACTTTAACTGGGCTGTCTATGAGTGATGTATCACTTTAACTGGGCTGTCTATGAGTGATGTATCACTTTAACTGGGCTGTCTATGAGTGATGTATCACTTTAACTGGGCTGTCTATGAGTGATGTATCACTTTAACTGGGCTGTCTATGAGTGATGTATCACTTTAACTGGGCTGTCTATGAGTGATGTATCACTTTAACTGAGCTGTCTATGAGTGATGTATCACTTTAACTGGGCTGTCTATGAGTGATGTATCACTGTTTTAACTGGGCTGTTTTTCACTTTATATATTCACTTTGTATGTTGTCTACCTCACTTGCTTTGGCAATGTTAACACATGTTTCCCATGCCAATAAAGCCCTTGAATTGAATTGAATTGTATCACTTTAACTGGACTGTCTATGAGTGATGTATCACTTTAACTGGGCTGTCTATGAGTGATGTATCACTTTAACTGGGCTGTCTATGAGTGATGTATCACTTTAACTGGGCTGTCTATGAGTGATGTATCACTTTAACTGGGCTGTCTATGAGTGATGTATCACTTTAACTGGGCTGTCTATGAGTGATGTATCACTTTAACTGGGCTGTCTATGAGTGATGTATCACTTTAACTGGGCTGTCTATGAGTGATGTATCACTTTAACTGGGCTGTCTATGAGTGATGTATCACTTTAACTGGGCTGTCTATGAGTGATGTATCAGTGATGTATCACTTTAACTGGGCTGTCTATGAGTGATGTATCACTTTAACTGGGCTGTCTATGAGTGATGTATCACTTTAACTGGGCTGTCTATGAGTGATGTATCACTTTAACTGGGCTGTCTATGAGTGATGTATCACTTTAACTGGGCTGTCTATGAGTGATGTATCACTTTAACTGGGCTGTCTATGAGTGATGTATCACTCTATGAGTGATGTATCACTTTAACTGGGCTGTCTGATGAGTGATGTATCACTTTAACTGGGCTGTCTATGAGTGATGTATCACTTTAACTGGGCTGTCTATGAGTGATGTATCACTTTAACTGGGCTGTCTATAGTGATGTATCACTTTAACTGGGCTGTCTATGAGTGATGTATCACTTTAACTGATGGCTGTCTATGAGTGATGTATCACACTGTCTATGAGTGATGGAGCTGTCTATGAGTGATGTCACTTTAACTGGGCTGTCTATGAGTGATGTATCACTTTAACTGGGCTGTCTATGAGTGATGACTGGGCTGTCTATGAGTGATGTATCACTTTAACTGGGCTGTCTATGAGTGATGTATCACTTTAACTGGGCTGTCTATGAGTGATGTATCACTTTAACTGGGCTGTCTATGAGTGATGTATCACTTTAACTGGACTGTCTATGAGTGATGTATCACTTTAACTGGGCTGTCTATGAGGCAAGTTATTCTGTCAACAGTGGAGCTTCTTTCAGAAGTGTTGTCCCCTTATCAACAACACATACAGGGCTTTCAGAAAGTTTTCAGACCCCTTGACTTTTTTCCACATTTTGTTACGTTACAGAATTAATCTATAATGAATTAAATAAATAAAAAATCCTCATCAATCTACACACAATATCCCATAATGACATCACAATACCCTGTAATGACATCACAATACCCCATAATGACATCACAACACCCCGTAATGACATCACAATACCCCATAATGACATCGCAATACCCCATAATGATTGGAGTCCACTTGTGGTAAATTCAATTGTTTGGACATGATTTGGAAAGGCACACACCTGTCTATATAAGGTCCCACAGTTGACAGTGCATGTCAGAGCAAAAACCAAGCCATGAGGTCGAAGGAATTGTCTGTGGAGCTCCGAGACAGGATTGTGTCGAGGCACAGATCTGGGGAAGGGTACCAACAAAAAATCTGCAGCTTTGAAGGTCAACAAGAACACAGTGGCCTCCAGCATTGTTAAATGGAAGAAGTTTAGAACCACCACTTCCTAGAGCTGGCGGCCTGGCCAAACCGAGCAATCGGTGGAGAAGGGCCTTGGTCAGGGAGATGACCAAGAACCCAATGGTCACTCTGACAGACCTCCAGAGTTCCTCTGTGGAGATGGGAGAACCTTCCAGAAGGACAACCATCTCTGCAGCACTCCATCAAAGCAGGCCTTTATGATCGAGTGGCCAGACAGAAGCCACTCCTCAGTTAAAGGAACATGAGAACTAGGGCTGTTGCGGTGACCGTATTACCGCCACACGGGCGGTCACGAAAACAGTCAAATTCCACGTGACCATTTAGTCAGGGTAATTAGGCTTCTTCAAGCTCTGATGCTGCTGATGGTCCTTAGTAGCCTACCAGCTAACTGCCTGGTACTCTGCAATCTATTGTCCCTCTAATCACTCTGACATCAATGCAAATGTAATAGAAAATCAAACACTTAATGAGAGCCCATGAACTCATGTTGCGCAACATTTCTATAGGCTACGCAATTGCGTGAGAAAACAGAGTGATGGCTTCTATTAAAAAGAGGAGGATCCCATCAGCTTTCTATAGGCTAGGCCGAGTATATTTATTTCTCAACTTTCCTAATATTAAGCACATTGCTTCTCTTTACAACAGGAGTATAGCCCACCTGGCTGGCATGACAAATGAACCACGGAAAAAGCGTCCTCCATTCTCTATTCGCTATTGATGTGATGTGGTTTTTCCCCCATTACCCGCTTCCATACAGGTGCATGATAATGGTCCATTCTAAATCAAAACTAATGTCACATCAAGTTATTATTTAGTACATGTAAAGACAAGATTCAATCAAGAATAGTCTGACGGGTGACAATATTAACCTTGTGAATGATGCCCAGCATCATTTCTCTCTCAACTTTTTATAATCCTGTATCACACCTCATCTAGCCAATAGGCCTGTATGTTTTAATAAGGTTGGTATCACACCTCATCTAGCCAATAGGCCTGTATGTTTTAATAAGGTTGGTATCACACCTCATCTAGCCAATAGGCCTGTATGTTTTAATAAGGTTGGTATCACACCTCATCTAGCCAATAGGCCTGTATGTTTTAATAAGGTTGGTATCACACCTCATGTAGCCAATAGGCCTGTATGTTTTAATAAGGTTGGTATCACACCTCATCTAGCCAATAGGCCTGTATGTTTTAATAAGGTTGGTATCACACCTCATGTAGCCAATAGGCCTGTATGTTTTAATAAGGTTGGTATCACACCTCATCTAGCCAATAGGCCTGTATGTTTTAATAAGGTTGGTATCACACCTCATGTAGCCAATAGGCCTGTATGTTTTAATAAGGTTGGTATCACACCTCATGTAGCCTAGCCCATAGGCCTATAAGGTTAGTATCACACCTCATGTAGCCTAGCCCATAGGCCTATAAGGTTAGTATCACACCTCATGTAGCCAATAGCCCTGTATGTTTTAATAAGGTTGGTATCACACCTCATCTAGCCAATAGGCCTGTATGTTTTAATAAGGTTGGTATCACACCTCATGTAGCCAATAGGCCCTGTAGTCCTATAAGGTTGGTATCACACCTCATCTAGCCAATAGCCCATATGTTTTAATAAGGTTGGTATCACACCTCATGTAGCCAATAGGCCCATAGTTTTATAAGGTTAGTATCACACCTCATGTAGCCAATAGGCCTGATATGTTTTAATAAGGTTAGTATCACACCTCATCTAGCCAATAGCCCATAGTTTAATAAGGTTGGTATCACACCTCATGTAGCCAATAGCCTGTAGTCCTATAAGGTTGGTATCACACCTCATGTAGCCAATAGGCCCATAGTTTTATAAGGTTGGTATCACACCTCATGTAGCCTAGCCCATAGTCCTATAAGGTTGGTATCACACCTCATGTAGCCTAGCCCATAGGCCTATAAGGTTGGTATCACACCTCATGTAGCCTAGCCCATAGTCCTATAAGGTTGGTATCACACCTCATGTTGCCTAGCCCATAGTCCTATAAGGTTGGTATCACACCTCATGTAGCCTAGCCCATAGTCCTATAAGGTTGGTATCACACCTCATGTAGCCTAGCCCATAGGCCTATATGTTTTAACAAGGTTTGTATCACAACTCATGTGGACAAATAACTTCTTAAAATGAAGCACATTAATCCGCTTTACAAGGGGTGTAGAGCCTAACTGGCAGATACAAACAGCGTTTTAGTTTCAAGTTTGGGGAAGCACCTTTATAATACATCATTACATGCATAATCACATTTGTGGTCATTTTTGTAAATGGTGTTTTCTTGCTAATGAAATATTTGTGCTTATATCCTACTGCCGTGTGTGGTAGCAGAATCAGAATCCTTTAGGTAACATTTATAAATAAGATGTTTTATTCATTTTCAGTTTAGTATGCTTATGTGGGAAAAGTTACTTTTCCCATTGGGGAGAGGTTAGGCCTGTCTTCTTATGGGAATGTGTCTAACTATTTACATGTCCCCTCTGAGGTTGCCCGTATCTTGATTGTATGGCCTAGGAGGCTCACTGTCTCCGTGAGCTTGTCCAGGAGGGATTGTATTACCCCTCTGATGTGGCACTTATCTTGACCTAGTATATGACCTAGAGGCTCACTGCCCTCACAGTGAGCTTGTCCAGGAGGGGTTGTATTTGGGATGGGGGTATCTAAAATGACAATTGATATATGCCATTGGATGAGGTAATGTTTTGGTTCTAAGTGGTACCAAGAACGAGATAAGAACTTAGTTTAGGAGACCAAACTGAACGATCATTTATAGCCAATGCTGTCTGGCTATGTGCGTCTTTGCTATAAAGGATCTCAGTTGCCATTATGTAAGCACTCTCAGAGAATTCATTTATGGACACTGAATTGATCTGAGAGTCACAGGGCTATGGTGAAGCTCATATAATTAAAGGTGGGACTTTATGATAACTCTTGACTTGTGTGTGGTTTGCTCTCTCATGATTTGGTAATACAGGAAATTTCCACAACACGTGTGCGCATTGCTGTGCTTATAATGTGAAGAAATATCCTAATAGTTTATCAACATTTTAAGCTAAACATTCAATTCTGTTGTGTCAGCCACACTGCATCATTTTTTTGTGTTGATGCCAGTAGTTGTATTAATTTGGGATCTATCGCATCCCACAACTGTCCCAGACTATGTTTGGAATATTTATTTCTCACACAGAATAGGTCAACTTTTGCACTATGGGGGATAGTAGATTGACATAGGCTAGGGCTTCTGCTGTTCGTTAGACCTACTCATCTTGTTGGCTGACGAAAAATAAATGTGGACAGTTCTTCCAATATCTTCAATATGCACCTGGGAATTGGATAAGGACAAGCACAGTTGCGTCCCCGAACGTGTCTGTCTTCACTTGTAGCCTGTGAGAATGACCCTGATCGACATGATAGAGAGCCATGTGAGCGAGAGGTGCTTCGGAGCACACAGCACTCAGGGAGAAGGGCACAACGGCCACTGGCCACAAAAGGCATGGATTTTAGGGTGCATTACGGGCACACAAAGGGGATCCTGCCGGGAAAATCGAGGCATTATCAAGTGCTTGTCAAATTGTGAATGAGAGACTGATGAAGTGTGTACACAGCCTGCGCACAAACAACAAACAAAAGCAGAGCTCGTGCCTTTCAAGCAACTTTTTTTCAAATCTTCATTAGAGTCGCATCAAGCAGCCTTACAATGTATTAAACATCTAAACAGATCAGCCCGACGTTTATAGAACAACTAAAGTTACATTAATAACTATAAATTAAGCATATAGGAGGACCTATTTCTTCATTATCCGCTCAACACAGAATATCTGCACGTGCAACACTCAAATCGTTTGGAGAAAATATCCTATATCCTTTCTATTTAATTCAACTTTGTTCAATTGTATTCTTCATACTATAAAATAATGCCACGGAATCCTAAGAAAATCTTGTCTGCTAAATGAACTAGTGTAGCCCACAGCCATATGGCATAGCCAGATCAGGACCTAACATAAGGACAACTCAGAAGAGTATGCTTTCTCTTCTTCTGAAATAAACTACATTTTCTTAATATCATGTTTCGTTAGACCTGTCTAAAATAAATAGTTGATTTATTGTGAAGGTGTAGGCTATATTACATGGATTTATTGTGAAGGTGTAGGCTATATTACATGGATTTACTGTGAAGGTGTAGGCTATATTACATGGATTTATTGTGAAGGTGTAGGCTATATTACATGGATTTACTGTGAAGGTGTAGGCTATATTACATGGATTTACTGTGAAGGTGTAGGCTATATTACATGGATTTACTGTGAAGGTGTAGGCTATATTACATGGATTTATTGTGAAGGTGTAGGCTATATTACATGGATTTATTGTGAAGGATTTACTGTGAAGGTGTAGGCTATATTACATGGATTTACTGTGAAGGTGTAGGCTATATTACATGGATTTACTGTGAAGGTGTAGGCTATATTACATGGATTTATTGTGAAGGTGTAGGCTATATTACATGGATTTACTGTGAAGGTGTAGGCTATATTACATGGATTTACTGTGAAGGTGTAGGCTATATTACATGGATTTACTGTGAAGGTGTAGGCTATATTACATGGATTTATTACATGTTTAGGCTATATTACTGTGCTATATTACATGGTGTGAAGGTGTAGGCTATATTACATGGATTTACTGTGAAGGTGTAGGCTATATTACATGGATTTACTGTGAAGGTGTAGGCTATATTACATGGATTTACTGTGAAGGTGTAGGCTATATTACATGGATTTACTGTGAAGGTGTAGGCTATATTACATGGATTTACTGTGAAGGTGTAGGCTATATTACATGGATTTACTGTGAAGGTGTAGGCTATATTACATGGATTTATTGTGAAGGTGTAGGCTATATTACATGGATTTACTGTGAAGGTGTAGGCTATATTACATGGATTTACTGTGAAGGTGTAGGCTATATTACATGGATTTACTGTGAAGGTGTAGGCTATATTACATGGATTTACTGTGAAGGTGTAGGCTATATTACATGGATTTATTAGACGTTTTAAAAGGTAGATGTTCCAGAGGTCTGCGTCAGTGGCTTGTAGGCTGTGTGTGGAAGCCAGGAGATGCTACATGTATTTATGTTAATTAACAGTCAATTACTGTGAGACCGACCAGTTGTTTGCTTGACAATCACCGGCTGATTAAATTTTGTGACTAATGACAGCTCACTCGGAGTTTTGCCAAAAGGCACCTAAAGGACTCTCAGGCCATGAGAAACAAGATTCTCTGTTCTGATGAAACCAAGATGGAACTCTGTGGCCTGAAAGCCAAGCTTCACGTCTGGAGGAAACCTGGCACCATCCCTACGGTGAAGCATGGTGGTGGGCAGCATCATGCTGTGGGGATGTTTTTCAGCGGCAGGGACTGGGAGACTAGTCAGGATTGAGTGAAAGATGAATGGAGCAAAGTACAGAGAGATCCTTGATGAAAACCTGCTCCTGAGCGCTCAGGACCTCAGACTGGAGCGAAGGTTCACCTTCCAACAGGACAACGAGCCTAAGCACACAGCCAAAACAATGCAGGAGTGGCTTAGGGACATGTCTCTGAATGTCCATGAGTGCCGAGACCTAATAATAGCTGTGCAGCAACGCTCCCCATCCAACCTGACAGAGCTTGAGAGGATCTGCGGAGAAGAATGGGAGAAACTCCCCAAATACAGGTGTGCCAAACAGGTACGTCATACTCAATGAGACTCGAGGCTGTAGTCAATGCCAAAGGTGCTTCGTCAAAGAACTGAGTAAAGGGTCTGAATACTTATGTAAATGTGATATTTCAGTTTTTTATCTGTAATAAATTTACAAAAAATGTAATAAAAAAAAGTTTTGTTTTTTGCATTATGGGGTATTGTGATGTCATTATGGAGTATTTTGATGTCATTATGGGGTATTGTGTGTAGATTGATGAGGATTTTTAAAATTGATTTAATCAATTTTAGAAGACTGTAACGTAACAAAATGTGGAAAAAGTCAAGGGTCTGAATACTTTCCGAATGCACTGTACCGGCTGACTGGATACATCTAGCATGACTAATAACCTTATCAACAATAGATACAGTATATCTGCTGACTGGATACATCTAGCATGACTAATAACCTTATCAACAATAGATACAGTATATCTGCTGACTGGATACATCTAGCATGACTAATAACCTTATCAACAATAGATACAGTATATCTGCTGACTGGATACATCTAGCATGACTAATAACCTTATCAACAATAGACACAGTATATCTGCTGACTGGATACATCTAGCATGACTAATAACCTTATCAACAATAGATACAGTATATCTGCTGACTGGATACATCTAGCATGACTAATAACCTTATCAACAATAGATACAGTATATCTGCTGACTGGATACATCTAGCATGACTAATAACCTTATCAACAATAGATACAGTATATCTGCTGACTGGATACATCTAGCATGACTAATAACCTTATCAACAATAGATACAGTATATCTGCTGACTGGATACATCTAGCATGACTAATAACCTTATCAACAATAGATACAGTATATCTGCTGACTGGATACATCTAGCATGACTAATAACCTTATCAACAATAGATACAGTATATCTGCTGACTGGATACCTCTGGAGGGGACAGAGGAGAAACCTTGAGAGAGTTATGTTGCTATGAATCCATCTATCTTGAATTAACCCTTCCATCTTCAACCAGATCTCCTTTTAGAAAAGTCTGACAGATTTATTTCACAACTCCTCTCCTCTCCTCTCCTCTCCTCTCCTCTCTCTGACTCTCTAGCTGACTCTCTCCTCTCTCCTCTCCTCTCCTCTCCTCTCCTCTCCTCTCCTCTCCTCTCCTCTCCTCTTTCTCCTCTCCTCTCCCCTCTCCTCTCCTCTCCTCTCCTCCCTCCTCCCCTCCTCTCCTCTCCCTCCTCTCCTCTCCCTCTCCTCCCCTCCCCTCCCCTCCCCTCCCCTCTCCTCTCCTCTCCTCTCCTCTCCTTTCCTCTCCTCTCCTGTTCATATGTATTGTGTGCCAGTCTGGCTGACTGTCAGTTGCAGCTGAGATTATACAAAAGCCATTTTCTGTGTGAGTGAGAAATGGCGTCTTTCCTGAGGAGAGAATCACAGAATAGAACAAGGCCGCATCCCAAATGGCACCCTATTCCATTCATAGTGCTTGAGTCATGATAAAAAAAAAGTAGTGCACTATATAGGGCATAGGGTGCCAGAGTCCTGCTGACTCTGGTCTAAAGTAGTGCACTATATAGGGCATAGGGTGCCATTTGGGAGGAAGACCCCAGCCAGAGCTGCAACACTCCCGTTAACCTACAACAGTACTCTGCTGCTAATAGAGCTACTTAAAGTGACATAGAGCCACTGTACTGACATTCTACAAGGCCTGGCCAGTGAACTAGTACCAATGTCACATTGGGCTCGGATGACAGGACGATACTGAACCGATGACTTTTTACCCTGCCAAAGCTGGAAATGGACAGTCTTTTGCATGAAGTAATATTAAAGTAGAGAGGGGGCCCTGCAAGGTCATCCAGCCAGTGTATACAGCTAATGGGCTGGGGAGATGGCCATGAATCCATTATATCTAATGGCCATGACTCCATTACATCTAATGGTCTGGGGAGATGGCCATGAATCCATTATATCTAATGGACTGGGGAGATGGCCATGACTCCATTACATCTAATGGTCTGGGGAGATGGCCATGAATCCATTATATCTAATGGACTGGGGAGATGGCCATGACTCCATTACATCTAATGGTCTGGGGAGATGGCCATGACTCCATTACATCTAATGGACTGGGGAGATGGCCATGAATCCATTACATCTAATGGACTGGGGAGATGGCCATGAATCCATTATATCTAATGGTCTGGGGAGATGGCCATGAATCCATTATATCTAATGGTCTGGGGAGATGGCTATGAATCCATTACATCTAATGGCCATGACTCCATTACATCTAATGGACTGGGGAGATGGCCATGAATCCATTACATCTAATGGCCATGGCTCCATTACATCTAATGGACTGGGGAGATGGCCATGAATCCATTACATCTAATGGTCTGGGGAGATGGCCATGAATCCATTACATCTAATGGACTGGGGAGATGGCCATGAATCCATTATATCTAATGGACTGGGGAGATGGCCATGAATCCATTACATCTAATGGACTGGGGAGATGGCCATGAATCCATTATATCTAATGGACTGGGGAGATGGCCATGAATCCATTATATCTAATGGACTGGGGAGATGGCCATGAATCCATTATATCTAATGGACTGGGGAGATGGGAATCCATTATATCCATGAATCCATTATATCTAATGGACTGGGGAGATGGCCATGAATCCATTATATCTAATGGACTGGGGAGATGGCCATGAATCCATTATATCTAATGGACTGGGGAGATGGCCATGAATCCATTATATCTAATGGACTGGGGAGATGGCCATGAATCCATTATATCTAATGGACTGGGGAGATGGCCATGAATCCATTATATCTAATGGACTGGGGAGATGGCCATGAATCCATTATATCTAATGGACTGGGGAGATGGCCATGAATCCATTATATCTAATGGTCTGGGGAGATGGCCATGAATCCATTATATCTAATGGACTGGGGAGATGGCCATGATCCATTATATCTAATGGACTGGGGAGATGGCCATGAATCCATTATATCTAATGGACTGGGGAGATGGCCATGAATCCATTATATCTAATGGACTGGGGAGATGGCCATGACTCCATTATATCTAATGGACTGGGGAGATGGCCATGACTCCATTACATCTAATGGACTGGGGAGATGGCCATGAATCCATTATATCTAATGGACTGGGGAGATGGCCATGACTCCATTATATCTAATGGACTGGGGAGATGGCCATGACTCCATTATATCTAATGGACTGGGGAGATGGCCATGACTCCATTATATCTAATGGACTGGGGAGATGGCCATGACTCCATTATATCTAATGGACTGGGGAGATGGCCATGAATCCATTATATCTAATGGACTGGGAGATGGCCATGATCTAATCCATTATATCTAATGGACTGGGGAGATGGCCATGAATCCATTATATCTAATGGACTGGGGAGATGGCCATGAATCCATTATATCTAATGGACTGGGGAGATGGCCATGAATCCATTATATCTAATGGACTGGGGAGATGGCCATGAATCCATTATATCTAATGGACTGGGGAGATGGCCATGAATCCATTATATCTAATGGACTGGGGAGATGGCCATGAATCCATTATATCTAATGGACTGGGGAGATGGCCATGAATCCATTACATCTAATGGACTGGGGAGATGGCCATGAATCCATTATATCTAATGGACTGGGGAGATGGCCATGAATCCATTATATCTAATGGTCTGGGGAGATGGCCATGAATCCATTATATCTAATGGACTGGGGAGATGGCCATGAATCCATTACATCTAATGGACTGGGGAGATGGCCATGAATCCATTACATCTAATGGACTGGGGAGATGGCCATGAATCCATTATATCTAATGGACTGGGGAGATGGCCATGAATCCATTATATCTAATGGGCTGGGGAGATGGCCATGAATCCATTATATCTAATGGACTGGGAGATGGATGGACTCCATTATATCATGGACTGAGATCCATTACATCTAATGGACTGGGGAGATGGCCATGACTCCATTACATCTAATGGACTGGGGAGATGGCCATGACTCCATTACATCTAATGGACTGGGGAGATGGCCATGACTCCATTCCATTACATCTAATGGGCTGGGAGATGGCCATGACTCCATTACATCTAATGGACTGGGGAGATGGCCATGAATCCATTATCCATCTAATGGGCTGGGGTCTGGGAGATGGCCATGACCATTACATCTAATGGACTGGGGAGATGGCCATGACTCCATTACATCTAATGGGCATCAGGCCAGATGGCTGGGGAGATGAGTATTCCATTACATCTAATGAATCTAAAGATACTGACAGGCCATGGAGAGTATTCCCACCTCAGCAGTGAATCTAAAGATCTGACAATGGACTCAGCAGGAATCTAAAGATACTGACAAGTCGGAGATGGCCATGACTCCACATCTCATGGGCTTGGGAGATGACTATGAATCCCATGACTCCATTACATCTAATGGAAGATGACTATGAATCCATTAAGGCCAGTCAGGTATTCCACACCTCAGTAGTGAATCTAAAGATACTAGGCCAGGGGAAGAGGTTACTGACAGGCCAGTCAGTATTCCACACCTCCAGTAACAGGTGAATCTAAAGATACTGACAGGCCAGTCAGAGTATTCCACACCTCAGCAGTGAATCTAAAGATACTGACAGGCCAGTCAGAGTATTCCACACCTCAGTAGTGAATCTAAAGATACTGACAGGCCAGTCAGAGTATTCCACACCTCAGCAGTGAATCTAAAGATACTGACAGGCCAGTCGGAGTATTCCACACCTCAGTAGTGAATCTAAAGATACTGACAGGCCAGTCGGAGTATTCCACACCTCAGTAGTGAATCTAAAGATACTGACAGGCCAGTCAGAGTATTCCACACCTCAGTAGTGAATCTAAAGATACTGACAGGCCAGTCAGAGTATTCCACACCTCAGTATTCCACACCTCAGTAGTGAATCTAAAGATACTGACAGACCAGTCAGAGTATTCCACACCTCAGTAGTGAATCTAAAGATACTGACAGGCCAGTCAGAGTATTCCACACCTCAGCAGTGAATCTAAAGATACTGACAGGCCAGTCGGAGTATTCCACACCTCAGTAGTGAATCTAAAGATACTGACAGGCCAGTCAGAGTATTCCACACCTCAGTAGTGAATCTAAAGATACTGACAGGCCAGTCAGAGTATTCCACACCTCAGCAGTGAATCTAAAGATACTGACAGGCCAGTCAGAGTATTCCACACCTCAGCAGTGAATCTAAAGATACTGACAGGCCAGTCAGAGTATTCCACACCTCAGCAGTGAATCTAAAGATACTGACAGGCCAGTCAGAGTATTCCACACCTCAGCAGTGAATCTAAAGATACTGACAGGCCAGTCAGAGTATTCCACACCTCAGCAGTGAATCTAAAGATACTGACAGGCCAGTCAGAGTATTCCACACCTCAGCAGTGAATCTAAAGATACTGACAGGCCAGTCAGAGTATTCCACACCTCAGTAGTGAATCTAAAGATACTGACTGACAGGTTGATGAAAACAACAACAAGTTAACACTGCAATGACATGGTTCTAATACAAAACATCTGATCTGATTGGGTCAAAAGACCAATTAGTGGCAAAAGGATGAGAATTGTGCTACCTGTGTAAACCAGCCTCACTCAAACGTGTGCAATGTGTATGTTTTATGTTTATCCCTCTACTGTGAGCCAAAGCGCCAAATACACATTTCCATTCCTGTGTAAACAATGGACAACAAGTCTATCAGCTAGCATGCTAGTATACACCCCTATACTTCCAGTCATTGCGCTAATGCTAGTTAGCATTGGCTTCCTCTTAACTTCCTTCATACCGGACACAGAGATGTAAAAAATGCTATTCACAAGTTCACCTGACTCTGGGGAATTAGATAAAGGGCCTCATTGCCGAAATCCCCACGTAACCCTTTGACATATAAAGGTCTATAACCTCTCTGGGGTAGGGGGCAGTGTTTTGACATCCGGATGAGAAGCGTGGCCAAAGTAAACTGCCTGTTACTCAGGCCCAGAAGCTAGGATATGCATATAATTTGTAGATCTGGATAGAAAACACTCTACAGTTTCTAAAACTGTTAAGATAATGTCTGTAAGTATAACAGAACTGATTTAGCAGGCGAAACCCCGAGGACAAACCATCCAGGGGAATTTGTTTTTGAGGTCATTAGATTTTCCAATGGTTTTCTTTGGGACTCCCTTTTTTATTAGGAACCTGGCTGCAGTTCCTAGGGCTTCCACTAGATGTCAACAGTATTTAGAAATTGTTCAATGTTTTTCTTTTGAGAAATTAAGAAGTGGTGCTATTCATTGTATGTGTCACTCCAGGTGGACTCTACTGTTTTGATGCGCGTGAACAGGAGCGCCATTCACATTGTTTTTATCCAGTATTGGAAACAGTTTATTCCGTCTTAAATATGATCGATTATTTACGTTTTAGGGTACCTGAGGTTGGATTAGGAACGTTGTTACCTGAGGTTGGATTAGGAACGTTGTTACCTGAGGTTGGATTAGGAACGTTGTTACCTGAGGTTGGATTAGGAACGTTGTTACCTGAGGTTGGATTAGGAACGTTGTTACCTGAGGTTGGATTAGGAACGTTGTTACCTGAGGTTGGATTAGGAACGTTGTTACCTGAGGTTGGATTAGGAACGTTGTTACCTGAGGTTGGATTAGGAACGTTGTTGCCTGAGGTTGGATTAGGAACGTTGTTACCTGAGGTTGGATTAGGAGAACGTTGTTACCTGAGGTTGGATTAGGAACGTTGTTACCTGAGGTTGGATTAGGAACGTTGTTACCTGAGGTTGGATTAGGAACGTTGTTACCTGAGGTTGGATTAGGAACGTTGTTACCTGAGGTTGGATTAGGATTAGGAACGTTGTTACCTGAGGTTGGATTAGGAACGTTGTTACCTGAGGTTGGATTGGATTAGGAACGTTGTTACCTGAGGTTGGATTAGGAACGTTGTTACCTGAGGTTGGATTAGGAACGTTGTTACCTGAGGTTGGATTAGGAACGTTGTTACCTGAGGTTGGATTAGGAACGTTGTTACCTGAGGTTGGATTAGGAACGTTGTTACCTGAGGTTGGATTAGGAACGTTGTTACCTGAGGTTGGATTAGGAACGTTGTTACCTGAGGTTGGATTAGGAACGTTGTTACCTGAGGTTGGATTAGGAACGTTGTTACCTGAGGTTGGATTAGGAACGTTGTTACCTGAGGTTGGATTAGGAACGTTGTTTGAAATGTTTGGACCAAGTTTACAGGTAACTTATTAGATACTTTGTAATCATGTTGGGCGAGTTGAAACCGGTGTATTTCTGAATCAAACGTGCCAAATAAATGGACATTTTTGGGATATAAAGAAGGACATTATCGAACATTTGTGATGTTTCTGGGACATTTTGGAGTGCCAACAGAAGAAGATCTTCAAAGGTAAGGCATTAATTATATCGCTATTTCAGACTTTTGTGGTGCACCTGCCTGGTTGAAATATGATTTTCATGTGTTTGTATGCTGGGTGCTGTCCTCAGATAATCACATGGTTTGCTTTTGCCGTAAAGCCTTTTTGAAATCTGACACAGCGGCTGGATTAACAAGACGTTAAGCTTTATTTTGATGTATAACACATATATTTTCAAGAATGTTAAATATTTGAATTGAGTATTTTTGACGCTAGCGTCCCACCTACCCTAGAGAGGATAACAACATTGCATGGTTTGCTTTCGCCGTAAAGCTTTTTGGAAATCTGACACAGCGGCTGGATTAACAAGACGTTAAGCTTTATTTTGATGTATAACACATATATTTTCAAGAAGTGAAGTATTTTTTTAGTATTTTTTGACGCTAGCGTCTCACCTACCCTAGAGAGGATAACAACATTCACTCGCCAGGCACCTGTTACAGGAGGAGAGAGACATGTTGTTGTTTATCTCTATTTATGTCTTACAGGGCCATCGTGTTTTATCTGTCACTGTCTCTGGTCACAGGCAGCAGCGTCCTGCCAAAGGCCTGACCTGGTTGCCACGACAACACGCTCCAACCAATAAACCATGGAAACCAGGAAGAGTTCAAGCCAATCTACAGCCGCCCCCGTGTGATTGGCAGATTTACGGGCCATATCATTGGCCAGCTAAATCAAGCTCTCTGGAATGGGAGAGGTTTTTACTATCCAGTTCTTTCCGCCTGGTTTGGGCTCTCAAATGAAAACGATTTACAATACTGTTGATAGATTGATTGGTCAGCAGTAAAAAGGCTCTGATCAAGCACTATTGGTTCTCTCTCTCTGTGTTTAATATCGGTCTGAAAGCAGCATCATGCAGAACAGCAGAAGTTATCTTTGTCTGAAAGCAGCATTATATAGGGCAGCAGAAGTTATCTTTGTCTGAAAGCCGCATTATATAGGGCAGCAGAAGTTATCTTTGTCTGAAAGCAGCATTATATAAGGCAGCAGAAGTTATCTTTGTCTGAAAGCAGCATTATATAGGGCAGCAGAAGTTATCTTTGTCTGAAAGCAGCATTATATAGGGTAGCAGAAGTTATCTTTGTCTGAAAGCAGCATTATATAAGGTAGCAGAAGTTATCTTTGTCTGAAAGCAGCATTATATAGTGTAGCAGAAGTTATCTTTGTCTGAAAGCAGCATTATATAGAGCCGCAGAAGTTATCTTTGTCTGAAAGCAGCATTATATAAGGCAGCAGAAGTTATCTTTGTCTGAAAGCAGTATTATATAAGGCAGCAGAAGTTATCTTTGTCTGAAAGCAGCATTATATAAGGTAGCAGAAGTTATCTTTGTCTGAAAGCAGCATTATATAGAGTAGCAGAAGTTATCTTTGTCTGAAAGCAGCATTATATAAGGTAGCAGAAGTTATCTTTGTCTGAAAGCAGCATTATATAGGGCAGCAGAAGTTATCTTTGTCTGAAAGCAGCATTATATAGGGTAGCAGAAGTTATCTTTGTCTGAAAGCAGCATTATATAAGGTAGCAGAAGTTATCTTTGTCTGAAAGCAGTATTATATAAGGCAGCAGAAGTTATCTTTGTCTGAAAGCAGCATTATATAAGGTAGCAGAAGTTATCTTTGTCTGAAAGCAGCATTATATAGGGCAGCAGAAGTTATCTTTGTCTGAAAGCAGCATTATATAGGGTAGCAGAAGTTATCTTTGTCTGAAAGCAGCATTATATAGGGCAGCAGAAGTTATCTTTGTCTGAAAGCAGTATTATATAAGGCAGCAGAAGTTATCTTTGTCTGAAAGCAGCATTATATAAGGTAGCAGAAGTTATCTTTGTCTGAAAGCAGCATTATATAGGGCAGCAGAAGTTATCTTTGTCTGAAAGCAGCATTATATAGGGCAGCTGAAGTTATCCCCACCTCCATGTTATTACACACTAGCCTGACACACCAGACATTATACACTAGCCTGACACACCAGACATTATACACTAGCCTGACACACCAGACATTATACACTAGCCTGACACACCAGACATTATACACTAGCCTGACACACCAGACATTATACACTAGCCTGACACACCAGACATTATACACTAGCCTGACACACCAGACTTTACACACTAACCTGACACACCAGACATTATAGCCTGACACACCAGACATTATAGCCTGACACACCAGACATTATAGCCTGACACACCAGACATTATACACTAGCCTGACACACCAGACTTTACACACTAACCTGACACACCAGACATTATAGCCTGACACACCAGACATTATAGCCTGACACACCAGACATTATAGCCTGACACACCAGACATTATACACTAGCCTGACACACCAGACCACATCCATGACATCGTACCTTAGAAAGTCTGGAGCTTTAGAGATCATGTTCTCGAAGTCCGAGAAGGAGAGCTTGCTGTCCCCGTCGAGGTCAGCCTCCTCCATGGCCTTGCTACAGACCAGATTGACCTCTTCAGGGGTCAGCTCTCCTTTAGTCAGCCGGTTCAACGTCTTCTCCAGATCCTCCTTACACAGGAAGTTATCCACGTTAAAATCTGACACGCAGGAAAGAGGAAGGGAGATTCAAAATGAGACGAAGAGATTTGATTTGATTTGATTTAAAATGGGAGAAATTAAGAGATTCAAAACTTGTTTTAATGGCGCAGGACGGAACGGGTTGGAAGCAGTTTGCTGATGGCCTATGTTCCGCAAGAAATTCAAAAAGCCTAACTAAATAAGTAACTAAATAAGTAACTAAATAACTAAATAACGAAATAAGTAACTAAATAAGTTACTAAATAACGAAATAAGTAACTAAATAACTAAATAAGTAACTAAATAACTAAATAAGTAACTGAATAACGAAATAAGTAACTAAATAACTAAATAAGTAACTAAATAAGTAACTCAGTAAGCAAGATAAAACAGAGTAAATATGAGTCAGAGTCCTAGTTGTCATCAGACAGACAGACAGACAGACAGACAGACAGACAGACAGACAGACAGACAGACAGACAGACAGACAGACAGACAGACAGACAGACCTAAAGACAGACAGACAGAATAAACACACTCTCATCAGTGACTCCATAGGATACATACTAGTCTACTCAGAACTAACCATAGGAGACATACTAGTCTACTCAGTACTAACCATAGGAGACATACTAGTCTACACAGTACTAACCAGTACTAACCATAGGACACATACTAGTCTACTCAGTACTAACCATAGGAGACATACTAGTCTACACAGTACTAACCAGTACTAACCATAGGACACATACTAGTCTACTCAGAACTAACCAGTACTAACCATAGGAGACATACTAGTCTACTCAGTACTAACCAGTACTAACCAGTACTAACCATAGGAGACATACTAGTCTACTCAGTACTAACCAGTACTAACCATAGGACACATACTAGTCTACTCAGTACTAACCAGTACTAACCATAGGAGACATACTAGTCTACTCAGTACTAACCAGTACTAACCATAGGACACATACTAGTCTACTCAGTACTAACCAGTACTAACCATAGGCGACATACTAGTCTACTCAGTACTAACCAGTACGAAACAGTACTAACCATAGGACACATACTAGTCTACTCAGTACTAACCAGTACTAACCACAGGATACATACTAGTCTACACAGTACTAACCAGTACTAACCATAGGATACATACTAGTCTACTCAGTACTAACCAGTACTAACCATAGGAGACATACTAGTCTACTCAGTACTAACCAGTACTAACCATAGGATACATACTAGTCTACTCAGTACTAACCAGTACTAACCATAGGAGACATACTAGTCTACTCAGTACTAACCAGTACTAACCATAGGACACATACTAGTCTACTCAGTACTAACCAGTACTAACCATAGGAGACATACTAGTCTACTCAGTGCTAACCAGTACTAACCATAGGACACATACTAGTCTACTCAGTACTAACCAGTACTAACCATAGGAGACATACTAGTCTACTCAGTACTAACCAGTACTAACCATAGGAGACATACTAGTCTACTCAGTACTAACCAGTACTAACCATAGGAGACATACTAGTCTACACAGTACTAACCAGTACTAACCATAGGAGACATACAAGTCTACTCAGTACTAACCAGTACTAACCATAGGAGACATACTAGTCTACTCAGTACTAACCAGTACTAACCATAGGAGACATACTAGTCTACTCAGTACTAACCAGTACTAACCAGTACTAACCATAGATTTTAAAAGCATATATGGTCTTCAGTTCTCGTGGAGCCGTTTCGCAGAGAGCAGAGAACATGTCTACAAAGTCATTGAAGCTCAAGTTGCCTTGTCCGTCCTCAGAGAAGACTTCCACGATGCGGTTCCTGAACGGGTTCTCCTGTAAGAAGGAGCAGAGGGACAGGAACAATCAGTACTGTATACAGGGCATTATGGGTATTGTAGTAGATCATGAGTGAGTCAGTATTGTATACAGGGCATTATGGGTATTGTAGTCGATCATGAGTGAGTCAGTACTGTATACAGGGCATTATGGGTATTGTAGTCGATCATGAGTGAGTCAGTACTGTATTCAGGGCATTATGGGTATTGTAGTAGATCATGAGTGAGTCAGTACTGTATTCAGGGCATTATGGGTATTGTAGTCGATCATGAGTGAGTCAGTACTGTATTCAGGGCATTATGGGTATTGTAGTCGATCATGAGTGAGTCAGTACTGTATACAGGGCATTATGGGTATTGTAGTAGATCATGAGTGAGTCAGTTCTGTATACAGGGCATTATGGGTATTGTAGTCGATCATGAGTGAGTCAGTACTGTATACAGGGCATTATGGGTATTGTAGTAGATCATGAGTGAGTCAGTTCTGTATACAGGGCATTATGGGTATTGTAGTCGATCATGAGTGAGTCAGTACTGTATACAGTGCATTATGGGTATTGTAGTCGATCATGAGTGAGTCAGTACTGTATACAGGGCATTATGGGTATTGTAGTAGATCATGAGTGAGTCAGTACTGTATACAGGGCATTATGGGTATTGTAGTAGATCATGAGTGAGTCAGTACTGTATACAGGGCATTATGGGTATTGTAGTAGATCATGAGTGAGTTAGTACTGTATTCAGGGCATTATGGGTATTGTAGTCGATCATGAGTGAGTCAGTACTGTATACAGGGAATTATGGGTATTGTAGTAGATCATGAGTGAGTCAGTTCTGTATACAGGGCATTATGGGTATTGTAGTCGATCATGAGTGAGTCAGTACTGTATACAGGGCATTATGGGTATTGTAGTAGATCATGAGTGAGTCAGTTCTGTATACAGGGCATTATGGGTATTGTAGTCGATCATGAGTGAGTCAGTTCTGTATACAGGGCATTATGGGTGTTGTAGTAGATCATGAGTGAGTCAGTTCTGTATACAGGGCATTATGGGTATTGTAGTCGATCATGAGTGAGTCAGTTCTGTATACAGGGCATTATGGGTGTTGTAGTAGATCATGAGTGAGTCAGTACTGTATACAGTGCATTATGGGTATTGTAGTCGATCATGAGTGAGTCAGTACTGTATACAGGGCATTATGGGTATTGTAGTAGATCATGAGTGAGTCAGTACTGTATACAGGGAATTATGGGTATTGTAGTAGATCATGAGTGAGTCAGTTCTGTATACAGGGCATTATGGGTATTGTTGTCGATCATGAGTGAGTCAGTACTGTATACAGGGCATTATGGGTATTGTAGTCGATCATGAGTGAGTCAGTACTGTATTCAGGGCATTATGGGTATTGTAGTAGATCATGAGTGAGTCAGTACTGTATTCAGGGCATTATGGGTATTGTAGTCGATCATGAGTGAGTCAGTACTGTATACAGGGCATTATGGGTATTGTAGTAGATCATGAGTGAGTCAGTACTGTATACAGGGCATTATGGGTATTGTAGTAGATCATGAGTGAGTTAGTACTGTATTCAGGGCATTATGGGTATTGTAGTCGATCATGAGTGAGTCAGTACTGTATACAGGGCATTATGGGTATTGTAGTAGATCATGAGTGAGTCAGTTCTGTATACAGGGCATTATGGGTATTGTAGTCGATCATGAGTGAGTCAGTACTGTATACAGGGCATTATGGGTATTGTAGTAGATCATGAGTGAGTCAGTTCTGTATACAGGGCATTATGGGTATTGTAGTCGATCATGAGTGAGTCAGTTCTGTATACAGGGCATTATGGGTGTTGTAGTAGATCATGAGTGAGTCAGTTCTGTATACAGGGCATTATGGGTATTGTAGTCGATCATGAGTGAGTCAGTTCTGTATACAGGGCATTATGGGTGTTGTAGTAGATCATGAGTGAGTCAGTACTGTATACAGTGCATTATGGGTATTGTAGTCGATCATGAGTGAGTCAGTACTGTATACAGGGCATTATGGGTATTGTAGTAGATCATGAGTGAGTCAGTACTGTATACAGGGCATTATGGGTATTGTAGTAGATCATGAGTGAGTTAGTACTGTATACAGGGCATTATGGGTATTGTAGTACATCATGCTGCAGGTACTACTAAGAGGAATATGGAGTCTCAACCATGACGCTGATGCAGAGTAAAGTGTTGCGTCCCACTATAGCAGATCTTCACCAGGTCAGTAGGTGACAGAACAGCCCCACACATCACGCACTGCAGATGCCAAGTTTGGTAACAGAATGACGGCACCAACAGCACAAACCGTCATGCTGTTACCAAACTGCATCTGTTTAAGTAAAGGTGTTTTTTTGCCAACTTCTGTGGAAGTTGTTAAAAGTCGTCCTCGTGCATAAAGTTGTATGGTTTGTTGAACTTTTTGTGTTTGACATATGTTCTGTTACTGTGGAATTACGGGGCGGCAGGGTAGCCTAGTGGTTAGAGCGTTAGACTAGTAACTGGAAGGTTGCAAGTTCGAAACCCCTGAGCTGACAAGGTACAAATCTGTCGTTCTGCCTCTGAACAAGACAGTTAACCCACTGTTCCTAGGCCGTCATTGAAAATAAGAATTTGTTCTTAACTGACTTGCCTGGTAAAAAAAAAAAAACAGTGGAATTACATTGAGTCTCAGCACCATTCTGTTACTGTGGAATTACATTGAGTCTCAGCACCATTCTGTTACTGTGGAATTACATTGAGTCTCAGCATCATTCTGTTACCGTGGAATTACATTGAGTCTCAGCATCATTCTGTTACTGTGGAATTACATTGAGTCTCAGCATCATTCTGTTACCGTGGAATTACATTGAGTCTCAGCATCATTCTGTTACCGTGGAATTACATTGAGTCTCAGCATCATTCTGTTACCGTGGAATTACATTGAGTCTCAGCATCATTCTGTTACCGTGGAATTACATTGAGTCTCAGCATCATTCTGTTACTGTGGAATTACATTGAGTCTCAGCACCATTCTGTTACCGTGGAATTACATTGAGTCTCAGCATCATTCTGTTACTGTGGAATTACATTGAGTCTCAGCATCATTCTGTTACCGTGGAATTACATTGAGTCTCAGCATCATTCTGTTACTGTGGAATTACATTGAGTCTCAGCATCATTCTGTTACCGTGGAATTACATTGAGTCTCAGCACCATTCTGTTACCGTGGAATTACATTGAGTCTCAGCACCATTCTGTTACTGTGGAATTACATTGAGTCTCAGCACCATTCTGTTACCGTGGAATTACATTGAGTCTCAGCATCATTATGTTACCGTGGAATTACATTGAGTCTCAGCACCATTCTGTTACCGTGGAATTACATTGAGTCTCTCAGGGGACATCATCTGGACTGGTGTTGTTGGGTCATTAGTCTCAGAATGGACTGGTCTGTCTGAATTAATATAAGGGGAATGGACTGGTTTGTTGGGTCTGTTATATAAGGGGAATGGACTGGTGGTGTTGGGTCTGTTGTAAGTGGAATGGCTGGTGGTGTTGGGTCTGTTGTAAGTGGAATGGACTGGTGTTGTTGGGTCGAACCCAGTGGAATGGACTGGTTGTTGGGTCTGTTATAACTGGAATGGACTGGTGTTGTTGGGTCTGTTGGACCAGTGGAATGGACTGGTCTCAGTTGGGTCTGTTACCGTGGAATGGACATTGAGTGTCAGCATCATTCTGTTACCATGGAATGGACTGGTGTTGTTGGGTCTCAGCATGGAATGGACTGGTCTGTTGGGTCTGTTGGAATGGAATGGACTGGTCTCAGCACCATTCTGTTATGTGGAATGGACTGGTGTTGTTGGGTCTGTTATATAAGTGGAATGGACTGTGTTGTTGGGTCTGTTGAGTGGAATGGACTGGTGTTGTTGGGTCTGTTGTAAGTGGAATGGACTGGTGTTGTTGGGTCTGTTATAAGTGGAATGGACTGGTGTTGTTGGGTCTGTTAGTGGAATGGACTTGTCGTTGGGTCTGTTGTAAGTGGAATGGACTGGTGTTGTTGGGTCTGGAATGGACTGGTGTTGTTGGGTCTGTTATATAGGGGAATGGACTGGTGTTGTTGGGTCTGTTGTAAGTGGAATGGACTGGTGTTGTTGGGTCTGTTATGTGGAATGGACTGGTGTTGTTGGGTCTGTTATATCAAGGGAATGGACTTGTTGTTGGGTCTGTTGGAATGGAATGGACTGGTCTTGTTGGGTCTGTTTACTGTGGAATGGACTGAGTGTCAGTTGGGTCTGTTACTGTGGAATGGACTGGTGTTTTTGGGTCTGTTATCAGTGGAATGGACTTCTGTTGGGTCTGTTATAAGTGGAATGGACTGGTGTTGTTCAGGGTCTGTTTAAGTGGAATGGACTGGTGTTGTTGGGTCTGTTGTAAGTGGAATGGACATTGGGTCTGTTATCAGTGGAATGGACTGGTGTTGTTGGGTCTGTTGTAAGTGGAATGGACTGGTGTTACCGTGGAATTACATTGAGTTGTTGGGTCTGTTATAAGTGGAATGGACTGGTGTTGTTGGGTCTGTTGTAAGTGGAATGGACTGGTGTTGTTGGGTCTGTTGTAAGTGGAATGGACATTGGTCTCAGTGGAATGGACTGGTGTTGTTGGGTCTGTTATAAGTGGAATGGACTGGTGTCAGTTGGGTCTGTTGTAAGTGGAATGGACTGGTGTCGTTGGGTCTGTTATAAGTGGAATGGACTGGTGTTGTTGGGTCTGTTACCGTGGAATGGACTTGAGTCTGGGTCTGTTATCATGGAATGGACTGGTGTTGTTGGGTCTGTTGTAAGTGGAATGGACTGGTGTTGTTGGGTCTGTTATAAGTGGAATGGACTGGTGTTGTTGGGTCTGTTATGTTACCGTGGAATGGACTGGTACATTGGGTCTGTTGCAAGTGGAATGGACTGGTGTTGTTGGGTCTGTTGTAAGTGGAATGGACTGGTGTTGTTGGGTCTGTTATAAGTGGAATGGACTGGTGTTGTTGGGTCTGTTATAAGTGGAATGGACTGGTGTTGTTGGGTCTGTTATAAGTGGAATGGACTGGTGTTGTTGGGTCTGTTATAAGTGGAATGGACTGGTGTTGTTGGGTCAAGTGGAATGGACTGGTGTTGTTGGGTCTGTTGTAAGTGGAATGGACTGGTGTTGTTGGGTCTGTTATAAGTGGAATGGACTGGTGTTGTTGGGTCTGTTTAAGTGGAATGGACTGGTGTTGTTGGGTCTGTTATAAGTGGAATGGACTGGTGTTGTCTGGGTCTGTTGTTACTGTGGAATGGACTGGTGTTGTTGGGTCTGTTGTTGGAATGGACTGGTGGTGTTGGGTCTGTTGTAAGTGGAATGGACTGGTGTTGTTGGGTCTGTTATAAGTGGAATGGACTGGTGTCAGCACCATGGGTCTGTTGTAAGTGGAATGGACTGGTGTCGCACCATGGGTCTGTTATAAGTGGAATGGACTGGTGTTGTTGGGTCTGTTGTAAGTGGAATGGACTGGTGTCGTTGGGTCTGTTATAAGTGGAATGGACATTGGGTCTGTTGTAAGTGGAATGGACTGGTGTTGTTGGGTCTGTTATAAGTGGAATGGACTGGCATGGGTCTGTTGTTAACGTGGAATGGACTGGTGTCGTCAGGGTCTGTTCTGGAATGGACTGGTGTGGGTCTGTTATAAGTGGAATGAGTCTCAGCATGGGTCTGTTATAAGTGGAATGGACTGGTGTTGTTGGGTCTGTTGTAAGTGGAATGGACTGGTGTTGTTGGGTCTGTTATAGTGGAATGGACTGGTGTCGTTGGGTCTGTTGTAAGTGGAATGGACTCAGCATGGGTCTGTTTACCGTGGAATGGACTGGTGTCTCAGGGTCTGTTGTAAGTGGAATGGACATTCGTTGGGTCTGTTGTAAGTGGAATGGACTGGTGTTGTTGGGTCCGTTGAAGTGGAATGGACTGGTGTTGTTGGGTCTGTTATAAGTGGAATGGACTGGTGTTGTTGGGTCTGTTGTAAGTGGAATGGACTGGTGTTGTTGGGTCTGTTGTAAGTGGAATGGACTGGTGTTGTTGGGTCTGTTATATAAGGGGAATGGACTGGTGTTGTTGGGTCTGTTGTAAGTGGAATGGACTGGTGTTGTTGGGTCTGTTATAAGTGGAATGGACTGGTGTTGTTGGGTCTGTTATATAAGGGGAATGGACTGGTGTTGTTGGGTCTGTTGTAAGTGGAATGGACTGGTGTTGTTGGGTCTGTTGTAAGTGGAATGGACTGGTGTTGTTGGGTCTGTTATAAGTGGAATGGACTGGTGTTGTTGGGTCTGTTATAAGTGGAATGGACTGGTGTTGTTGGGTCTGTTATAAGTGGAATGGACTGGTGTTGTTGGGTCTGTTGTAAGTGGAATGGACTGGTGTTGTTGGGTCTGTTGTAAGTGGAATGGACTGGTGTTGTTGGGTCTGTTATAAGTGGAATGGACTGGTGTTGTTGGGTCTGTTGTAAGTGGAATGGACTGGTGTTGTTGGGTCTGTTATAAGTGGAATGGACTGGTGTTGTTGGGTCTGTTGTAAGTGGAATGGACTGGTGTTGTTGGGTCTGTTGTAAGTGGAATGGACTGGTGTTGTTGGGTCTGTTGTAAGTGGAATGGACTGGTGTTGTTGGGTCTGTTATAAGTGGAATGGACTGGTGTTGTTGGGTCTGTTGTAAGTGGAATGGACTGGTGTTGTTGGGTCTGTTATAAGTGGAATGGACTGGTGTTGTTGGGTCTGTTGTAAGTGGAATGGACTGGTGTTGTTGGGTCTGTTATAAGTGGAATGGACTGGTGTTGTTGGGTCTGTTGTAAGTGGAATGGACTGGTGTTGTTGGGTCTGTTATAAGTGGAATGGACTGGTGTTGTTGGGTCTGTTATATAAGGGAATGGACTGGTGTTGTTGGGTCTGTTGTAAGTGGAATGGACTGGTGTTGTTGGGTCTGTTGTAAGTGGAATGGACTGGTGTTGTTGGGTCTGTTATAAGTGGAATGGACTGGTGTTGTTGGGTCTGTTATAAGTGGAATGGACTGGTGTTGTTGGGTCTGTTATAAGTGGAATGGACTGGTGTTGTTGGGTCTGTTATAAGTGGAATGGACTGGTGTTGTTGGGTCTGTTGTAAGTGGAATGGACTGGTGTTGTTGGGTCTGTTATAAGTGGAATGGACTGGTGTTGTTGGGTCTGTTGTAAGTGGAATGGACTGGTGTTGTTGGGTCTGTTATAAGTGGAATGGACTGGTGTTGTTGGGTCTGTTGTAAGTGGAATGGACTGGTGTTGTTGGGTCTGTTATAAGTGGAATGGACTGGTGTTGTTGGGTCTGTTGTAAGTGGAATGGACTGGTGTTGTTGGGTCTGTTATAAGTGGAATGGACTGGTGTCGTTGGGTCTGTTGTAAGTGGAATGGACTGGTGTTGTTGGGTCTGTTATAAGTGGAATGGACTGGTGTTGTTGGGTCTGTTATAAGTGGAATGGACTGGTGTTGTTGGGTCTGTTATAAGTGGAATGGACTGGTGTTGTTGGGTCTGTTGTAAGTGGAATGGACTGGTGTTGTTGGGTCTGTTATAAGTGGAATGGACTGGTGTTGTTGGGTCTGTTGTAAGTGGAATGGACTGGTGTTGTTGGGTCTGTTGTAAGTGGAATGGACTGGTGTTGTTGGGTCTGTTATAAGTGGAATGGACTGGTGTTGTTGGGTCTGTTATAAGTGGAATGGACTGGTGTTGTTGGGTCTGTTGTAAGTGGAATGGACTGGTGTTGTTGGGTCTGTTATAAGTGGAATGGACTGGTGTTGTTGGGTCTGTTGTAAGTGGAATGGACTGGTGTCGTTGGGTCTGTTGTAAGTGGAATGGACTGGTGTTGTTGGGTCTGTTATAAGTGGAATGGACTGGTGTTGTTGGGTCTGTTGTAAGTGGAATGGACTGGTGTTGTTGGGTCCGTTGTAAGTGGAATGGACTGGTGTTGTTGGGTCTGTTATAAGTGGAATGGACTGGTGTTGTTGGGTCTGTTGTAAGTGGAATGGACTGGTGTTGTTGGGTCTGTTGTAAGTGGAATGGACTGGTGTTGTTGGGTCTGTTATAAGTAGTTCGCTAGGCTCTGATGTTATCTGTCTTGGAAAAGCCATGCAACATTTGTTATATAAAGACTGACTCCCAACAGTGTGCTGCAACGGTAGCTCAACCAATGTTCTACATTATGCTTACTGAGCACTGCGTGATCACAGATCATAATTTAATAAAAGAAGAACTCAAACGACCGATCGGACAACGCAAGAAAAATAAGAGACATGATGACTCAACAATATCACCACAGACTGAGTCCCTGTTCTCTCTCTCCTCTGTTTAAATGACCCTGTCTGTCTGTGTGGGCTCTGGTGACTGGGCTGTGCACTGCTGGGCTAGCTGGAGGGAGGGATGGAGGGATGGAGGGAGGGAGGGGATGGAGACATATTGAGGCTGACTAATCACAATCGAGGTTGAGTCAGCAGAAGGTGAATGGAATGCTGCTCACCAGGAAACAGCCTTAACACATCAGTAGTAACGATCACATGAATCCTCACTGTTACCAAGCAACTATCTACTGCTCCATATTACCTCCCTGTTGCCAAGCAACTATCTACTGCTCCATATTACCTCCCTGTTGCCAAGCAACTATGTACTGCTCCATATTACCTCCCTGTTGCCAAGCAATTATCTACTGCTCCATATTACCTCCCTGTTGCCAAGCAATTATCTACTGCTCCATATTACCTCCCTGTTGCCAAGCAATTATCTACTGCTCCATATTACCTCCCTGTTGCCAAGCAATTATCTACTGCTCCATATTACCTCCCTGTTGCCAAGCAATTATCTACTGCTCCATATTACCTCACTGTTGCCAAGCAATTATCTACTGCTCCATATTACCTCCCTGTTGCCAAGCAACTATCTACTGCTCCATATTACCTCACTGTTACCAAGCAACTATCTACTGCTCCATATTACCTCCCTGTTGCCAAGCAATTATCTACTGCTCCATATTACCTCCCTGTTGCCAAGCAACTATCTACTGCTCCATATTACCTCCCTGTTGCCAAGCAATTATATACTGCTCCATATTACTTCCCTGTTACCAAGCAACTATCTACTGCTCCATATTCCCTCCCTGTTACCAAGCAACTATCTACTGCTCCATATTACCTCCCTGTTGCCAAGCAACTATCTACTGCTCCATATCACCTCCCTGTTACCAAGCAACTATCTACTGCTCCATATCACCTCCCTGTTACCAAGCAACTATCTACTGGCCCATATCACCTCCCTGTTACCAAGCAACTATCTACTGCTCCATATCACCTCCCTGTTACCAAGCAACTATCTACTGGCCCATATCACCTCACTGTTACCAAGCAACTATCTACTGCTCCATATCACCTCCCTGTTACCAAGCAACTATCTACTGGCCCATATCACCTCCCTGTTACCAAGCAACTATCTACTGCCCATATCACCTCCCTGTTACCAAGCAACTATCTACTGGCCCATATCACCTCCCTGTTACTAAGCAACTATCTACTGGCCCATATCACCTCCCTGTTACTAAGCAACTATCTACTGCTCCATATTACCTCCCTGTTACTAAGCAACTATCTACTGCTCCATATTACCTCCCTGTTACCAAGCAACTATCTACTGGCCCATATCACCTCACTGTAGGGTTGGCTAGAACAAGTCACGCTTATAAGCTTAATGTCTTACAATAACATTGAACAGAGGACTAAAGAGATGAGTTCTACATGAGATTTACCAGCTCATAACACATACAGGTGGTGTGTATTAAATATCTTGGCAGCTGGTCAGAAAACTCTGAACAACAGATCATTTAAGTGTGAACTTTAAAGTTCAATTTATTAAGAAGCTAAATATTTACACTTAACTGACATTAACACCAAACGAGTATCAATAACAACAACAACATCAGAACCAGATACCTTTAGTTCTGGCATGCTGACGATGAGTGCCAGGGGGAGTCTGATGTCAGGCTGGTTGGTGTAGTCCAGTGGTACTAGGTGAGGAGCCAGCTCGTGGAATCTCCCATGTAACCTAGGACACACAGGCAGGAGAAGGTCAGGAAACATCCACACACATAACCCTGTGGGTTTTTGGCTCTTTCGTTTTACAAGGCAAGGAGTGGTTTAACCTGGTCCAAGATTCTGTTTGTGCTGTCATGACGATAACCGTAAGAGTTAGCTGTACGAGCACAAAAACAGATCTGGGACCAGGCTTAGAGAAATGAAGAGCCATTATGGACATCGTATGCAGAGGTCTAGCGTCAGTACAGTCGACTCACTCAGTCATAAATATATTCGCATACAGTATACGGTGCTTATCTTTTCCATTCATTTTAGATTCATACACGAAACGTATCTACACAACAGATGGACTGGGACGTGGGCTTTTCTCACACATTCCTGACACATATCCACATTTTGAGGTCTGAAAACATCTTGACAAACTTACATTTTTTGGAGCCAATTTTCTTTAATTCTCTGAGGTAAGCACCTTGTACTGTCATTGAGCTGGGATGTTTAACCCCTTTCATACTAGCAACATATTTAGTATTCATAAAGTATTCACAAAGTATTCAGAAGGTATTCATAAAGTATTCAGAAGGTATTCATAAAGTATTCATAAAGTATTCACAAAGTATTCAGAAGGTATTCATAAAGTATTCAGAAGGTATTCATAAAGTATTCATAAAGTATTCACAAAGTATTCATAAAGTATTCACAAAGTATTCATAAAGTATTCATAAAGTATTCAGAAGGTATTCATAAAGTATTCATAAAGTATTCACAAAGTATTCATAAAGTATTCACAAAGTATTCATAAAGTATTCATAAAGTATTCAGACACCTTGACTTTTTCCACATTTTGTTACGTTACAGAGTTATTCTAAAATATATATGTATATATATTTAAATACTCCTAATAATCCTCCCGGGTGGTGCATCGGTTTAAGGTACTGCATCTCAGTGCTAGGGTCGTCACTACAGACCCTGGTTTGATTTCAGGCTGTATCACAACCGGCCGTGATTGGGAGTCCCATAGGGCGGCGCACAATTGTCCCAGCGTCGTCTGGGTTTGGCCCGGGGGGTAGGCCGTCATTGCAAATAAGAATTTGTTCTTAACTGACTAGTTATATAAAGGTAACATGTAAATAAGATCCTGTCATTATGGGGTATTGTGTGTAGATTTGATTTATATATATTTTTTATTTAACCTTAATTTAGTGAAAACAGTTTTTTTTTTAAATGTCTTGCCAATGTCTAAATTAAAATGACAAAAATACCTTATTTACATAAGTATTCAGACCCTTTGCTATTATGAGATTCGAAATTGAGCTCAGATGCATCTGGTTTACCTTGATCATCGTTGAGATGTTTCTACAGCTTGATTGGGTAAATTGTGTGTATATTGTGTGTATATTGTGTGTATTGTGTGTATATTGTGTGTATATTGTGTGTATATTGTGTGTATATTGTGTGTATATTGTGTGTATATTGTGTGTATATTGTGTGTATATTGTGTGTATATTGTGTGTATATTGTGTGTATATTGTGTGTATATTGTGTGTATATTGTGTGTATATTGTGTGTGTGTGTATATTGTGTATTGTGTGTATATTGTGTGTATATTGTGTGTATATTGTGTGTATATTGTGTGTATATTGTGTGTATATTGTGTGTATATTGTGTGTATATTGTGTGTATATTGTGTGTATATTGTGTGTATATTGTGTGTATATTGTGTGTATATTGTGTGTATATTGTGTGTATATTGTGTGTATATTGTGTGTAGATTGTGTGTATATTGTGTGTATTGTGTGTATATTGTGTGTATATTGTGTGTATATTGTGTGTATATTGTGTGTATTGTGTGTATATTGTGTGTAGATTGTGTGTATATTGTGTGTATATTGTGTGTATATTGTGTGTATATTGTGTGTATATTGTGTGTATATTGTGTGTATATTGTGTGTATATTGTGTGTATATTGTGTGTATATTGTGTGTATATTGTGTGCAGATTGTGTGTATATTGTGTGTAGATTGTGTGTATTATTGTGTGTATATTGTGTGTATTGTGTGTATATATTGTGTGTATATTGTGTGTATTGTGTAGATTGTGTGTATATTGTGTGTATTGTGTGTATATTGTGTGTAGATTGTGTGTATTGTGTGTATATTGTGTGTATATATTGTGTGTATATTGTGTGTATATTGTGTGTATATTGTGTGTATATTGTGTGTATATTGTGTGTAGATTGTGTGTAGATTGTGTGTATATTGTGTGTATATTGTGTGTATATTGTGTGTATATTGTGTGTAGATTGTGTGTATATTGTGTGTATATTGTGTGTAGATTGTGTGTATATTGTGTGTATATTGTGTGTATATTGTGTGTATATTGTGTGTATATTGTGTGTATATTGTGTGTATATTGTGTGTATATTGTGTGTATTGTGTGTATATTGTGTGTATATTGTGTGTAGATTGTGTGTATATTGTGTGTATATTGTGTGTATATTGTGTGTATATTGTGTGTATATTGTGTGTATATTGTGTGTAGATTGATGGGGTTGGGGGGGATGTATCCTTTTAAGAATAAGGCTGTAACGTAAACAAAATTGCGGAATAAGTAAAAGGGTCGGAATACTTTCTTGAATGCATTGTACACTTCATTAGTGTCAAAACCTCATTAGGGATGTTAATAATGTTAAAGAATTACCTATTTTAGTAATATAGTTCATTTGCATGTTCTGAAAAAACTAAAATATATATCATCCCTCAAATCGACTTTGCCAAGGTTTTCGACTCTGTCAATCACCATATTCTTATCGGCAGACTCAGTAGCCTCGGTTTTTCGGATGACTGCCTTGCCTGGTTCACCAATTACTTTGCAGACAGAGTTCAGTGTGGCAAATCGGAGGGCATGCTGTCCGGTCCTCTGGCAGTCTCTATGGGGGTGCCACAGGGTTCAATTCTCGGGCCGACTCTTTTCTCTGTATATATCAATGATGTTGCTCTTGCTGCGGGCGATTCCCTGATCCACCTCTACGCAGACGACACCATTCTATATACTTTCGGCCCGTCATTGGACACTGTGCTATCTAACCTCCAAATGAGCTTCAATGCCATACAACACTCCTTCCGTGGCCTCCAACTGCTCTTAAACGCTAGTAAAACCAAATGCATGCTTTTCAACCGATCGCTGCCTGCACCCGCATGCCCGACTAGCATCACCACCCTGGATGGTTCCGACCTTGAATATGTGGACATCTATAAGTACCTAGGTGTCTGGCTAGACTGCAAACTCTCCTTCCAGACTCATATCAAACATCTCCAATCGAAAATCAAATCAAGAGTAGGCTTTCTATTCCGCAACAAAGCCTCCTTCACTCACGCCGCCAAGCTTACCCTAGTAAAACTGACTATCCTACCGATCCTCTACTTCGGCGATGTCATCTACAAAATTGCTTCCAACACTCTACTCAGCAAACTGGATGCAGTTTATCACAGTGCCATCCGTTTTGTCACTAAAGCACCTTATACTACCCACCACTGTGACTTGTATGCTCTAGTCGGCTGGCCCTCGCTACATATTCGTCGCCAGACCCACTGGCTCCAGGTCATCTACAAGTCCATGCTAGGTAAAGCTCCGCCTTATCTCAGTTCACTGGTCACGATGGCAACACCCATCCGTAGCACGCGCTCCAGCAGGTGTATCTCACTGATCATCCCTAAAGCCAACACCTCATTTGGCCGCCTTTCGTTCCAGTACTCTGCTGCCTGTGACTGGAACGAATTGCAAAAATCGCTGAAGTTGGAGACTTTTATCTCCCTCACCAACTTCAAACATCAGCTATCTGAGCAGCTAACCGATCGCTGCAGCTGTACATAGTCTATTGATAAATAGTCCACCCATTTTCACCTACCTCATCCCCACACTGTTTTTATTTATTTACTTTTCTGCTCTTTTGCACACCAATATCTCTACCTGTAAATGCCCATCTGATCATTTATCACTCCAGTGTTAATCTGCAAAATTGTAATTATTCGCCTACCTCTTCATGCCTTTTGCACACATTGTATATAGACTCCCCTTTTTTTCTACTATGTTATTGACTTGTTAATTGTTTACTCCATGTGTAACTCTGTGTTGTCTGTTCACACTGCTATGCTTTATCTTGGCCAGGTCGCAGTTGCAAATGAGAACTTGTTCTCAACTAGCCTACCTGGTTAAATAAAGGTGAAATAAAAATAATAAAAAAAATAATGTACAGCTTTTTTCCAAGTACAATCTACATCACAAGTTGATTGAAATATAAGTTTGTTTTTAAATTTTTTTGAAGTAAATATTAATTGTCATATTTATGTGGTAAAAAAAACAACTGTCATTTAAAGGGGCTTGTACACCAACATTTGAAACATACGTTATTTTATTGACATTAAGTGATTCATCCTGTCACGTCGGTATAAAGGGATCGGGAGACAGGCGCAGGAATACGTAATAGTTTTTTATTGACATTAAGTGATTCATCCTGTCACATCGGTATAAAGGGATCGGGAGACAGGCGCAGGAATGCGTAATAGTTTTTTATTGACATTAAGTGATTAATCCTGTCACATCGGTATAAAGGGATCGGGAGACAGGCGCAGGAATGCGTATTAGGGTTTTATATTGACCCTGATTACAACGTGCCGCATAAAGGCATGGGGACGAAGACCTCACAAACACGTAAACAAGACACAGGGTTGACCCTGATTACAACGTGCCGCGTAAAGGCATGGGGACGAAGACCTCACAAACACGTAAACAAGACACAGGGTTGACCCTGATTACAACGTGCCGCGTAAAGGCATGGGGACGAAGACCTCACAAACACGTAAACAAGACACAGGGTTGACCCTGATTACAACGTGCCGCGTAAAGGCATGGGGACGAAGACCTCACAAACACGTAAACAAGACACAGGGTTGACCCTGATTACAACGTGCCGCGTAAAGGCATGGGGACGAAGACCTCACAACCACGTAAACAAGACACAGGGTTGAAACAAAACAAAGAGCGATAATAATCCATTGTCATGGCAGATGGAGGTAAATACGTGAACCACGTCCTTTAGAGAGTATATATATATATACACACACACTGTGTGATAGAAACAGCAGGTGTTCCTAATGTTTTGTTGATAGAAACAGCAGGTGTTCCTAATGTTTTGTTAATAGAAACAGCAGGTGTTCCTAATGTTTTGTTAATAGAAACAGCAGGTGTTCCTAATGTTTTGTTGATAGAAACAGCAGGTGTTCCTAATGTTTTGTTAATAGAAACAGCAGGTGTTCCTAATGTTTTGTTAATAGAAACAGCAGGTGTTCCTAATGTTTTGTTGATAGAAACAGTAGGTGTTCCTAATGTTTTGTTGATAGAAACAGTAGGTGTTCCTAATGTTTTGTTGATAGAAACAGTAGGTGTTCCTAATGTTTTGTTAATAGAAACAGCAGGTGTTCCTAATGTTTTGTTAATAGAAACAGCAGGTGTTCCTAATATTTTGTTGATAGAAACAGTAGGTGTTCCTAATGTTTTGTTAATAGAAACAGCAGGTGTTCCTAATGTTTTGTACCCTCGGTGTATATAGACCAGGCCATTTCCATTCCAGTCTTATAGTGTGCATCCCAAATAGAGACAGGGCTCTGGCGCTAATTTTGAATAGGGATTCATTTGGGACGTAGACATTAAAGACATTTACAGATTGACGACGGGTCTATTTGGACATCGGTGTGTCACTGGGTTGTCTGCTCCCAACGAAAAATGTTCCATTATTGATGCTGGCTATGTTGTAATAACATGAGGTCACACAGTGAAATAAATAACGGTCAATAACGACTAACTCTCCGGTGATAAATGACCTGAGGTCAGTGAAACAGCACCCTCACCCTGATAAATGACCTGAGGTCAGTGAAACAGCACCCTCACCCTGATAAATGACCTGATGTCAGTGAAACAGCACCCTCACCCTGATAAATGACCTGAGGTCAGTGAAACAGCACCCTCACCCTGATAACTGACCTGAGGTCAGTGAAACAGCACCCTGATAAATGACCTGAGGTCAGTGAAACAGCACCCTCACCCTGATAAATGACCTGAGGTCAGTGAAACAGCACCCTCACCCTGATAAATGACCTGAGGTCAGTGAAACAGCACCCTCACCCTGATAAATGACCTGAGGTCAGTGAGCAACTGATAAATGACCTGAGGTCAGTGAAACAGCACCTCTCACCCTGATAAATGACCTGAGGTCAGTGAAACAGCACCCTCACCCTGATAAATGACCTGAGGTCTGAAACAGCACCCTGATAAATGACCTGAGGTCAGTGAAACAGCACCCTCACCCTGATAAATGACCTGAGGTCAGTGATAAATGACCTGAGGTCAGTGAAACAGCACCCTGATAAATGACCTGAGGTCAGTGAAACAGCACCCTCACCCTGATAAATGACCTGAGGTCAGTGAAACAGCACCCTCACCCTGATAAATGACCTGAGGTCAGTGAAACAGCACCCTCACCCTGATAAATGACCTGAGGTCAGTGAAACAGCACCCTCACCCTGATAAATGACCTGAGGTCAGTGAAACAGCACCCTCACCCTGATAAATGACCTGAGGTCAGTGAAACAGCACCCTCACCCTGATAAATGACCTGAGGTCAGTGAAACAGCACCCTCACCCTGATAAATGACCTGAGGTCAGTGAAACAGCACCCTCACCCTGATAAATGACCTGAGGTCAGTGAAACAGCACCCTCACCCTGATAAATGACCTGAGGTCAGTGAAACAGCACCCTCACCCTGATAAATGACCTGAGGTCAGTGAAACAGCACCCTCACCCTGATAAATGACCTGAGGTCAGTGAAACAGCACCCTCACCCTGATAAATGACCTGATGATCCGTCTGTGAACAGTATCCACTGACAACGTTTAAAAGGCAAGGAAGGACACA
>NW_026284641.1:0-25000 GCF_023373465.1 Oncorhynchus keta
ACAGTACTGAACTGACAGGACACAGTGTGATACAGTTCTGAACTGACAGGACACAGTGTTATACAGTTCTGAACTGACAGGACACGACACAGTGTGACACAGTACTGAACTGACAGGACACTACAGTGTGATACAGTACTGAACTGACACTACACAGTACTGAACTGACAGGACACGACACAGTGTGATACAGTACTGAACCGACAGGACACTACAGTGTGATACAGTACTGAACTGACAGGACACAGTGTGATACAGTTCTGAACTGACAGGACACAGTGTTATACAGTTCTGAACTGACAGGACACAGTGTTATACAGTTCTGAACTGACAGGACACAGTGTGATACAGTACTGAACCGACAGGACACTACAGTGTGACACAGTACTGAACCGACAGGACACTACAGTGTGACACAGTACTGAACCGACAGGACACTACAGTGTGACACAGTACTGAACTGACAGGACACTACAGTGTGACACAGTACTGAACTGACAGGACACTACAGTGTGACACAGTACTGAACCGACAGGACACTACAGTGTGATACAGTACTGAACTGACACTACACAGTACTGAACTGACAGGACACGACACAGTGTGATACAGTACTGAACTGACAGGACACTACAGTGTGATACAGTACTGAACTGACACTACACAGTACTGAACCGACAGGACACTACAGTGTGACACAGTACTGAACCGACAGGACACTACAGTGTGATTCAGTACTGAACTGACAGGACACTACATTGTGATACAGTACTGAACTGACAGGACACTACATTGTGATACAGTACTGAACTGACAGGACACTACAGTGTGATACAATACTGAACTGACACTACACAGTACTGAACCGACAGGACACTACAGTGTGATACAGTACTGAACCGACAGGACACTACAGTGTGATACAGTACTGAACTGACAGGACACTACAGTGTGATACAGTACTGAACTGACAGGACACTACAGTGTGATACAGTACTGAACTGACACTACACAGTACTGAACCGACAGGACACTACAGTGTGACACAGTACTGAACCGACAGGACACTACAGTGTGATACAGTACTGAACCGACAGGACACTACAGTGTGATACAGTTCTGAACGTCCACGACACTACAGTGTGATACAGTTCTGAACTGACAGGACACTACAGTGTGATACAGTACTGAACTGACAGGACACTACAGTGTGATACAGTACTGAACTGACAGGACACTACAGTGTGATACAGTACTGAACTGACAGGACACTACAGTGTGATACAGTACTGAACTGACAGGACACTACAGTGTGATACAGTACTGAACTGACAGGACACTACAGTGTGATACAGTACTGAACTGACAGGACACTACAGTGTGATACAGTACTGAACTGACAGGACACTACAGTGTGATACAGTACTGAACTGACAGGACACAGTGTGATACATTACTGAACCGACAGGACACTACAGTGTGACACAGTACTGAACTGACAGGAAACTACAGTGTGACACAGTACTGAACTGACAGGAAACTACAGTGTGATACAGTACTGAACTGACAGGACACTACAGTGTGACACAGTACTGACCTGACAGGACACAGTGTGATACAGTACTGAACTGACAGGACACAGTGTGACACATTACTGAACCGACAGGACACTACAGTGTGACACAGTACTGAACCGACAGGACACTACAGTGTGACACAGTACTGAACCGACAGGACACTACAGTGTGACACAGTACTGAACTGACACTACACAGTACTGAACCGACAGGACACTACAGTGTGATACAGTACTGAACCGACAGGACACTACAGTGTGATACAGTACTGAACTGACAGGACACTACAGTGTGATACAGTTCTGAACTGACAGGACACTACAGTGTGACAGTACTGAACTGACAGGAAACTACAGTGTGACACAGTACTGAACTGACAGGACACTACAGTGTGATACATTACTGAACTGACAGGACACTACAGTGTGATACAGTACTGAACCGACAGGACACTACAGTGTGATACAGTACTGAACCGACAGGACACTACAGTGTGACACAGTACTGAACTGACAGGACACTACAGTGTGACACAGTACTGAACCGTGACTACAGTGTGATACAGTACTGAACCGACAGGACACTACAGTGTGATACAGTACTGAACCGACAGGACACTACAGTGTGATACAGTACTGAACCGACAGGACACTACAGTGTGATACAGTACTGAACCGACAGGACACTACAGTGTGACACAGTACTGAACCGACAGGACACTACAGTGTGACACAGTACTGAACCGACAGGACACTACAGTGTGATACAGTACTGAACTGACAGGACACTACAGTGTGATACAGTACTGAACTAACACTACACAGTACTGAACCGACAGGACACTACAGTGTGATACAGTACTGAACCGACAGGACACTACAGTACTGAACTGACAGGACACTACAGTGTGATACAGTTCTGAACTGACAGGACACTACAGTGTGATACAGTACTGAACTGACAGGACACTACAGTGTGATACAGTACTGAACTGACACTACAGTACTGAACCGACAGGACACTACAGTGTGACACAGTACTGAACCGACAGGACACTACAGTGTGATACAGTACTGAACCGACAGGACACTACAGTGTGATACAGTACTGAACCGACAGGACACTACAGTGTGATACAGTTCTGAACCGACAGGACACTACAGTGTGATACAGTTCTGAACTGACAGGACACTACAGTGTGATACAGTACTGAACTGACAGGACACTACAGTGTGATACAGTACTGAACTGACAGGACACTACAGTGTGATACAGTACTGAACTGACAGGACACTACAGTGTGATACAGTACTGAACTGACAGGACACTACAGTGTGATACAGTACTGAACTGACAGGACACTACAGTGTGATACAGTACTGAACTGACAGGACACTACAGTGTGACACAGTACTGAACTGACAGGACACAGTGTGATACATTACTGAACCGACAGGACACTACAGTGTGACACAGTACTGAACTGACAGGAAACTACAGTGTGATACAGTACTGAACTGACAGGACACTACAGTGTGACACAGTACTGAACTGACAGGAAACTACAGTGTGACACAGTACTGAACTGACAGGACACTACAGTGTGATACATTACTGAACTGACAGGACACTACAGTGTGACACAGTACTGAACTGACAGGACACTACAGTGTGATACAGTACTGAACTGACAGGACACTACAGTGTGATACAGTACTGAACTGACAGGACACTACAGTGTGATACAGTACTGAACTGACAGGACACTACAGTGTGATACAGTACTGAACTGACAGGACACTACAGTGTGATACAGTACTGAACTGACAGGACACTACAGTGTGACACAGTACTGACCTGACAGGACACAGTGTGATACATTACTGAACCGACAGGACACTACAGTGTGACACATTACTGAACCGACAGGACACTACAGTGTGACACAGTACTGAACTGACAGGAAACTACAGTGTGATACAGTACTGAACCGACAGGACACTACAGTGTGATACATTACTGAACTGACAGGACACTACAGTGTGATACAGTACTGAACCGACAGGACACTACAGTGTGATACAGTACTGAACCGACAGGACACTACAGTGTGACACAGTACTGAACCGACAGGACACTACAGTGTGACACAGTACTGAACCGACAGGACACTACAGTGTGATACAGTACTGAACCGACAGGACACTACAGTGTGATACAGTACTGAACCGACAGGACACTACAGTGTGATACAGTACTGAACCGACAGGACACTACAGTGTGATACAGTACTGAACCGACAGGACACTACAGTGTGACACAGTACTGAACCGACAGGACACTACAGTGTGATACAGTACTGAACTGACAGGACACTACAGTGTGATACAGTACTGAACTGACACTACACAGTACTGAACCGACAGGACACTACAGTGTGATACAGTACTGAACCGACAGGATACTACAGTGTGATACAGTACTGAACTGACAGGACACTACAGTGTGATACAGTTCTGAACTGACAGGACACTACAGTGTGATACAGTACTGAACTGACAGGACACTACAGTGTGATACAGTACTGAACTGACACTACACAGTACTGAACCGACAGGACACTACAGTGTGACACAGTACTGAACTGACAGGACACAGTGTGATACATTACTGAACCGACAGGACACTACAGTGTGACACAGTACTGAACTGACAGGAAACTACAGTGTGATACAGTACTGAACTGACAGGACACTACAGTGTGACACAGTACTGAACTGACAGGAAACTACAGTGTGACACAGTACTGAACTGACAGGACACTACAGTGTGATACATTACTGAACTGACAGGACACTACAGTGTGATACAGTACTGAACCGACAGGACACTACAGTGTGATACAGTACTGAACTGACAGGACACTACAGTGTGACACAGTACTGACCTGACAGGACACAGTGTGATACAGTACTGAACTGACAGGACACAGTGTGATACATTACTGAACCGACAGGACACTACAGTGTGACACAGTACTGAACTGACAGGAAACTACAGTGTGATACAGTACTGAACTGACAGGACACTACAGTGTGACACAGTACTGAACTGACAGGAAACTACAGTGTGACACAGTACTGAACTGACAGGACACTACAGTGTGATACATTACTGAACTGACAGGACACTACAGTGTGATACAGTACTGAACCGACAGGACACTACAGTGTGATACAGTACTGAACCGACAGGACACTACAGTGTGACACAGTACTGAACCGACAGGACACTACAGTGTGACACAGTACTGAACCGACAGGACACTACAGTGTGATACAGTACTGAACCGACAGGACACTACAGTGTGATACAGTACTGAACCGACAGGACACTACAGTGTGATACAGTACTGAACCGACAGGACACTACAGTGTGATACAGTACTGAACCGACAGGACACGACAGTGTGATACAGTACTGAACCGACAGGACACGACAGTGTGACACAGTACTGAACCGACAGGACACGACAGTGTGACACAGTACTGAACCGACAGGACACTACAGTGTGATACAGTACTGAACCGACAGGACACTACAGTGTGACACAGTACTGAACCGACAGGACACTACAGTGTGATACAGTACTGAACTGACAGGACGCTACAGTGTGATACATTACTGAACTGACAGGACACTACAGTGTGACACAGTACTGAACTGACAGGACACTACAGTGTGACACAGTACTGACCTGACAGGACACGACAGTGTGACACACTACTGAACCGACAGGACACGACACAGTGTGACACACTACTGAACTGACAGGACACAGTGTGACACACTACTGAACTCACAGGACACTATAGTGTGATACATTACTGAACTGACAGGACACTACAGTGTGATACAGTACTGAACTGACAGGACACTACAGTGTGATACAGTACTGAACTGACAGGACACTACAGTGTGATACAGTACTGAACTGACAGGACACTACAGTGTGATACAGTACTGAACTGACAGGACACTACAGTGTGATACAGTACTGAACTGACAGGACACTACAGTGTGATACAGTACTGAACTGACAGGACACTACAGTGTGACACAGTACTGAACTGACAGGACACAGTGTGATACATTACTGAACTGACAGGACACAGTGTGATACATTACTGAACCGACAGGACACTACAGTGTGACACAGTACTGAACTGACAGGAAACTACAGTGTGATACAGTACTGAACTGACAGGACACTACAGTGTGACACAGTACTGAACTGACAGGAAACTACAGTGTGACACAGTACTGAACTGACAGGACACTACAGTGTGATACATTACTGAACTGACAGGACACTACAGTGTGACACAGTACTGAACTGACAGGACACTACAGTGTGATACAGTACTGAACCGACAGGACACTACAGTGTGACACAGTACTGAACCGACAGGACACTACAGTGTGACACAGTACTGAACCGACAGGACACTACAGTGTGATACAGTACTGAACCGACAGGACACTACAGTGTGATACAGTACTGAACCGACAGGACACTACAGTGTGATACAGTACTGAACCGACAGGACACTACAGTGTGATACAGTACTGAACCGACAGGACACGACAGTGTGATACAGTACTGAACCGACAGGACACTACAGTGTGACACAGTACTGAACCGACAGGACACTACAGTGTGACACAGTACTGAACTGACAGGACACTACAGTGTGACACAGTACTGAACCGACAGGACACTACAGTGTGACACAGTACTGAACCGACAGGACACTACAGTGTGATACAGTACTGAACTGACAGGACGCTACAGTGTGATACATTACTGAACTGACAGGACACTACAGTGTGACACAGTACTGAACTGACAGGACACTACAGTGTGACACAGTACTGACCTGACAGGACACGACAGTGTGACACACTACTGAACCGACAGGACACGACACAGTGTGACACACTACTGAACCGACAGGACACGACACAGTGTGACACACTACTGAACTGACAGGACACTACAGTGTGATACATTACTGAACTGACAGGACACTACAGTGTGATACAGTACTGAACTGACAGGACACTACAGTGTGATACAGTACTGAACTGACAGGACACTACAGTGTGATACAGTACTGAACTGACAGGACACTACAGTGTGATACAGTACTGAACTGACAGGACACTACAGTGTGATACAGTACTGAACTGACAGGACACTACAGTGTGACACAGTACTGAACTGACAGGACACTACAGTGTGACACAGTACTGAACTGACAGGACACTACAGTGTGATACAGTACTGAACTGACAGGACACTACAGTGTGATACAGTACTGAACTGACAGGACACTACAGTGTGATACAGTACTGAACTGACAGGACACTACAGTGTGATACAGTACTGAACTGACAGGACACTACAGTGTGATACAGTACTGAACTGACAGGACACGACACAGTGTGATAACAGTACTGAACTGACACTACACAGTACTGAACTGACAGGACACGACACAGTGTGCTACAGTACTGAACTGACACAGTACTGAACTGACAGGACACGACACAGTGTGATACAGTACTGAACTGACAGGACACTACAGTGTGATACAGTACTGAACTGACACTACACAGTACTGAACTGACAGGACACTACAGTGTGACACAGTACTGAACCGACAGGACACTACAGTGTGATACAGTACTGAACTGACAGGACACTACAGTGTGATACAGTACTGAACTGACAGGACACTACAGTGTGATACAGTACTGAACTGACAGGACACTACAGTGTGATACAGTACTGAACTGACACTACACAGTACTGAACTGACAGGACACGATACAGTGTGATACAGTACTGAACCGACAGGACACTACAGTGTGACACAGTACTGAACTGACAGGAAACTACAGTGTGATACAGTACTGAACTGACAGGACACTACAGTGTGACACAGTACTGACCTGACAGGACACAGTGTGATACAGTACTGAACTGACAGGACACTACAGTGTGACACATTACTGAACCGACAGGACACTACAGTGTGACACAGTACTGAACCGACAGGACACTACAGTGTGACACAGTACTGAACCGACAGGACACTACAGTGTGACACAGTACTGAACTGACACTACACAGTACTGAACCGACAGGACACTACAGTGTGATACAGTACTGAACCGACAGGACACTACAGTGTGATACAGTACTGAACTGACAGGACACTACAGTGTGATACAGTTCTGAACTGACAGGACACTACAGTGTGACAGTACTGAACTGACAGGAAACTACAGTGTGACACAGTACTGAACTGACAGGACACTACAGTGTGATACATTACTGAACTGACAGGACACTACAGTGTGATACAGTACTGAACCGACAGGACACTACAGTGTGATACAGTACTGAACCGACAGGACACTACAGTGTGACACAGTACTGAACTGACAGGACACTACAGTGTGACACAGTACTGAACCGACAGGACACTACAGTGTGATACAGTACTGAACCGACAGGACACTACAGTGTGATACAGTACTGAACCGACAGGACACTACAGTGTGATACAGTACTGAACCGACAGGACACTACAGTGTGATACAGTACTGAACCGACAGGACACTACAGTGTGACACAGTACTGAACCGACAGGACACTACAGTGTGACACAGTACTGAACCGACAGGACACTACAGTGTGATACAGTACTGAACTGACAGGACACTACAGTGTGATACAGTACTGAACTAACACTACACAGTACTGAACCGACAGGACACTACAGTGTGATACAGTACTGAACCGACAGGACACTACAGTGTGATACAGTACTGAACTGACAGGACACTACAGTGTGATACAGTTCTGAACTGACAGGACACTACAGTGTGATACAGTACTGAACTGACAGGACACTACAGTGTGATACAGTACTGAACTGACACTACACAGTACTGAACCGACAGGACACTACAGTGTGACACAGTACTGAACCGACAGGACACTACAGTGTGATACAGTACTGAACCGACAGGACACTACAGTGTGATACAGTACTGAACCGACAGGACACTACAGTGTGATACAGTACTGAACCGACAGGACACTACAGTGTGATACAGTACTGAACTGACAGGACACTACAGTGTGATACAGTACTGAACTGACAGGACACTACAGTGTGATACAGTACTGAACTGACAGGACACTACAGTGTGATACAGTACTGAACTGACAGGACACTACAGTGTGATACAGTACTGAACTGACAGGACACTACAGTGTGATACAGTACTGAACTGACAGGACACTACAGTGTGATACAGTACTGAACTGACAGGACACTACAGTGTGACACAGTACTGAACTGACAGGACACAGTGTGATACATTACTGAACCGACAGGACACTACAGTGTGACACAGTACTGAACTGACAGGACACTACAGTGTGATACAGTACTGAACTGACAGGACACTACAGTGTGACACAGTACTGAACTGACAGGACACTACAGTGTGACACAGTACTGAACTGACAGGACACTACAGTGTGATACAGTACTGAACTGACAGGACACTACAGTGTGATACAGTACTGAACTGACAGGACACTACAGTGTGATACAGTACTGAACTGACAGGACACTACAGTGTGATACAGTACTGAACTGACAGGACACTACAGTGTGATACAGTACTGAACTGACAGGACACTACAGTGTGATACAGTACTGAACTGACAGGACACTACAGTGTGATACAGTACTGAACTGACAGGACACTACAGTGTGATACAGTACTGAACTGACAGGACACAGTGTGATACAGTACTGAACCGACAGGACACTACAGTGTGACACAGTACTGAACCGACAGGACACTACAGTGTGACACAGTACTGAACTGACAGGACACTACAGTGTGATACAGTACTGAACCGACAGGACACTACAGTGTGATACAGTACTGAACTGACAGGACACTACAGTGTGATACAGTACTGAACCGACAGGACACTACAGTGTGATACAGTACTGAACCGACAGGACACTACAGTGTGACACAGTACTGAACTGACAGGACACTACAGTGTGACACAGTACTGAACCGACAGGACACTACAGTGTGATACAGTACTGAACCGACAGGACACTACAGTGTGATACAGTACTGAACCGACAGGACACTACAGTGTGACACAGTACTGAACCGACAGGACACTACAGTGTGATACAGTACTGAACCGACAGGACACTACAGTGTGACACACTACTGAACCGACAGGACACCACAGTGTGACACACTACTGAACCGACAGGACACTACAGTGTGATACAGTACTGAACTGACACTACACAGTACTGAACTGACAGGACACTACAGTGTGATACAGTACTGAACTGACAGGACACTACAGTGTGATACAGTACTGAACTGACAGGACACTACAGTGTGATACAGTACTGAACTGACAGGACACTACAGTGTGATACAGTACTGAACTGACAGGACACACAGTGTGATACAGTACTGAACTGACACTACACAGTACTGAACTGACAGGACACTACAGTGTGACACAGTACTGAACCGACAGGACACTACAGTGTGATACAGTACTGAACCGACAGGACACTACAGTGTGATACAGTACTGAACTGACAGGACACTACAGTGTGATACAGTACTGAACTGACAGGACACTACAGTGTGATACAGTACTGAACTGACAGGACACTACAGTGTGACACAGTACTGAACTGACAGGACACTACAGTGTGATACAGTACTGAACTGACAGGACACTACAGTGTGATACAGTACTGAACTGACAGGACACTACAGTGTGATACAGTACTGAACTGACAGGACACTACAGTGTGACACAGTACTGAACTGACAGGACACAGTGTGATACAGTACTGAACTGACAGGACACAGTGTGATACAGTACTGAACTGACAGGACACTACAGTGTGACACAGTACTGAACTGACAGGAAACTACAGTGTGATACAGTACTGAACTGACAGGACACTACAGTGTGACACAGTACTGAACTGACAGGAAACTACAGTGTGACACAGTACTGAACTGACAGGACACTACAGTGTGATACAGTACTGAACTGACAGGACACTACAGTGTGATACAGTACTGAACTGACAGGACACTACAGTGTGATACAGTACTGAACTGACAGGACACTACAGTGTGACACAGTACTGAACCGACAGGACACTACAGTGTGACACAGTACTGAACCGACAGGACACTACAGTGTGATACAGTACTGAACCGACAGGACACTACAGTGTGATACAGTACTGAACCGACAGGACACTACAGTGTGATACAGTACTGAACCGACAGGACACTACAGTGTGATACAGTACTGAACCGACAGGACACTACAGTGTGATACAGTACTGAACCGACAGGACACTACAGTGTGACACAGTACTGAACCGACAGGACACTACAGTGTGACACAGTACTGAACTGACAGGACACTACAGTGTGATACAGTACTGAACTGACAGGACACTACAGTGTGACACAGTACTGAACTGACAGGACACTACAGTGTGATACAGTACTGAACTGACAGGACACTACAGTGTGATACAGTACTGAACTGACAGGACACTACAGTGTGACACAGTACTGAACTGACAGGACACTACAGTGTGACACAGTACTGAACTGACAGGACACTACAGTGTGACACAGTACTGAACTGACAGGACACTACACAGTGTGATACAGTACTGAACTGACAGGACACTACACAGTGTGATACAGTACTGAACTGACAGGACACTACAGTGTGATACAGTACTGAACTGACAGGACACTACAGTGTGACACAGTACTGAACTGACAGGACACTACAGTGTGATACAGTACTGAACTGACAGGACACTACAGTGTGATACAGTACTGAACTGACAGGACACTACAGTGTGATACAGTACTGAACTGACAGGACACTACAGTGTGATACAGTACTGAACTGACAGGACACTACAGTGTGACACAGTACTGAACTGACAGGACACTACAGTGTGATACAGTACTGAACTGACAGGACACTACAGTGTGATACAGTACTGAACTGACAGGACACTACAGTGTGATACAGTACTGAACTGACAGGACACTACAGTGTGATACAGTACTGAACTGACAGGACACTACAGTGTGATACAGTACTGAACTGACACTACAGTGTGATACAGTACTGAACTGACAGGACACTACAGTGTGACACAGTACTGAACTGACACTACACAGTACTGAACTGACTGAACCACAGTGACACTACAGTGAACCGACACAGTACTGAACTGACAGGACACTACAGTGTGATACAGTACTGAACTGACAGGACACTGAAACACTGACACAGTACTGAACCGACAGGACACTACAGTGTGACACAGTACTGAACCGACAGGACACTACAGTGTGATACAGTACTGAACTGACAGGACACTACAGTGTGACACAGTACTGAACTGACAGGACACTACAGTGTGACACAGTACTGAACTGACAGGACACTACAGTGTGATACAGTACTGAACTGACACTACACAGTACTGAACTGACAGGACACTACAGTGTGATACAGTACTGAACTGACAGGACACTACAGTGTGATACAGTACTGAACTGACAGGACACTACAGTGTGATACAGTACTGAACTGACAGGACACTACAGTGTGATACAGTACTGAACTGACACTACACAGTACTGAACTGACAGGACACTACAGTGTGACACAGTACTGAACTGACAGGACACTACAGTGTGACACAGTACTGAACTGACAGGACACTACAGTGTGACACAGTACTGAACTGACAGGACACTACAGTGTGATACAGTACTGAACTGACAGGACACTACAGTGTGATACAGTACTGAACTGACAGGACACTACAGTGTGATACAGTACTGAACTGACAGGACACTACAGTGTGATACAGTACTGAACTGACAGGACACTACAGTGTGATACAGTACTGAACTGACAGGACACTACAGTGTGATACAGTACTGAACTGACAGGACACTACAGTGTGATACAGTACTGAACTGACAGGACACTACAGTGTGATACAGTACTGAACTGACAGGACACACAGTGTGATACAGTACTGAACTGACAGGACACTACAGTGTGACACAGTACTGAACTGACAGGAAACTACAGTGTGACACAGTACTGAACTGACAGGACACTACAGTGTGATACAGTACTGAACTGACAGGACACTACAGTGTGACACAGTACTGAACTGACAGGACACACAGTGTGATACAGTACTGAACTGACAGGACACAGTGTGACACAGTACTGAACCGACAGGACACTACAGTGTGACACAGTACTGAACCGACAGGACACTACAGTGTGACACAGTACTGAACCGACAGGACACTGACACAGTGTGACACAGTACTGAACCGACAGGACACTACAGTGTGATACAGTACTGAACTGACAGGACACTACAGTGTGATACAGTACAGTACTGAACTGACAGGACACTACAGTGTGATACAGTACTGAACTGACAGGACACTACAGTGTGATACAGTACTGAACTGACAGGACACTACAGTGTGACACAGTACTGAACTGACAGGACACTACAGTGTGATACAGTACTGAACTGACAGGACACACAGTGTGATACAGTACTGAACCGACAGGACACTACAGTGTGATACAGTACTGAACCGACAGGACACTACAGTGTGATACAGTACTGAACCGACGACACTACAGTGTGACACAGTACTGAACTGACAGGACACGACAGTGTGACACAGTACTGAACCGACAGGACACTACAGTGTGATACAGTACTGAACCGACAGGACACTACAGTGTGATACAGTACTGAACTGACAGGACACTACAGTGTGATACAGTACTGAACTGACAGGACACTACAGTGTGATACAGTACTGAACCGACAGGACACTACAGTGTGACACAGTACTGAACCGACAGGACACTACAGTGTGACACAGTACTGAACCGACAGGACACTACAGTGTGATACAGTACTGAACTGACAGGACACTACAGTGTGATACAGTACTGAACTGACACTACAGTGTGATACAGTACTGAACCGACACTACACAGTACTGAACTGACAGGACACTACAGTGTGATACAGTACTGAACTGACAGGACACTACAGTGTGATACAGTACTGAACTGACAGGACACTACAGTGTGATACAGTACTGAACTGAACTGACAGGACACTACAGTGTGACACAGTACTGAACCTGACAGGACACTACAGTGTGATACAGTACTGAACTGACAGGACACTACAGTGTGATACAGTACTGAACTGACAGGACACTACAGTGTGATACAGTACTGAACTGACAGGACACTACAGTGTGATACAGTACTGAACTGACAGGACACTACAGTGTGACACAGTACTGAACTGACAGGACACTACAGTGTGATACAGTACTGAACTGACAGGACACTACAGTGTGATACAGTACTGAACTGACAGGACACTACAGTGTGATACAGTACTGAACTGACAGGACACTACAGTGTGATACAGTACTGAACTGACAGGACACTACAGTGTGATACAGTACTGAACTGACAGGACACTACAGTGTGACACAGTACTGAACTGACAGGACACAGTGTGATACATTACTGAACCGACAGGACACTACAGTGTGACACAGTACTGAACTGACAGGACACTACAGTGTGATACAGTACTGAACTGACAGGACACTACAGTGTGATACAGTACTGAACTGACAGGACACTACAGTGTGATACAGTACTGAACTGACAGGACACTACAGTGTGATACAGTACTGAACTGACAGGACACTACAGTGTGATACAGTACTGAACTGACAGGACACTACAGTGTGATACAGTACTGAACTGACAGGACACTACAGTGTGATACAGTACTGAACTGACACTACACAGTACTGAACTGACAGGACACTACAGTGTGATACAGTACTGAACTGACAGGACACTACAGTGTGATACAGTACTGAACCGACAGGACACTACAGTGTGACACAGTACTGAACCGACAGGACACTACAGTGTGATACAGTACTGAACTGACAGGACACTACAGTGTGACACAGTACTGAACTGACAGGACACTACAGTGTGATACAGTACTGAACTGACAGGACACTACAGTGTGATACAGTACTGAACTGACAGGACACTACAGTGTGATACAGTACTGAACTGACAGGACACTACAGTGTGACACAGTACTGAACTGACAGGACAGTGACAGTACTGAACTGACAGGACACACAGTGTGATACAGTACTGAACTGACAGGACACTACAGTGTGACACAGTACTGAACTGACAGGACACTACAGTGTGATACAGTACTGAACTGACAGGACACTACAGTGTGATACAGTACTGAACTGACAGGACACTACAGTGTGATACAGTACTGAACTGACAGGACACTACAGTGTGATACAGTACTGAACTGACAGGACACTACAGTGTGATACAGTACTGAACTGACAGGACACTACAGTGTGATACAGTACTGAACTGACAGGACACTACAGTGTGACACAGTACTGAACTGACAGGACACTACAGTGTGATACAGTACTGAACGACAGGACAGTGACACTGAACCGACAGGACACTGTGATACAGTACTGAACTGACAGGACACTACAGTGTGATACAGTACTGAACTGACAGGACACTACAGTGTGATACAGTACTGAACTGACAGGACACTACAGTGTGATACAGTACTGAACTGACAGGACACTACAGTGTGACACAGTACTGAACCGACAGGACACTACAGTGTGATACAGTACTGAACCGACAGGACACTACAGTGTGATACAGTACTGAACTGACAGGACACTACAGTGTGACACAGTACTGAACCGACAGGACACTACAGTGTGATACAGTACTGAACTGACAGGACACTACAGTGTGATACAGTACTGAACTGACAGGACACTACAGTGTGACACAGTACTGAACTGACAGGACACTACAGTGTGACACAGTACTGAACTGACAGGACACTACAGTGTGACACAGTACTGAACCGACAGGACACTACAGTGTGACACAGTACTGAACCGACAGGACACTACAGTGTGACACAGTACTGAACTGACAGGACACTACAGTGTGACACAGTACTGAACTGACAGGACACTACAGTGTGATACAGTACTGAACTGACAGGACACTACAGTGTGATACAGTACTGAACTGACAGGACACTACAGTGTGATACAGTACTGAACTGACAGGACACTACAGTGTGATACAGTACTGAACTGACAGGACACTACAGTGTGACACAGTACTGAACTGACAGGACACTACAGTGTGATACAGTACTGAACTGACAGGACACTACAGTGTGACACAGTACTGAACTGACAGGACACAGTGTGATACAGTACTGAACTGACAGGACACTACACAGTGTGATACAGTACTGAACTGACAGGACACTACTACAGTACTGAACTGACACAGTACTGAACTGACAGGACACTACAGTGTGACACAGTACTGAACTGACAGGACACTACAGTGTGACACAGTACTGAACTGACAGGACACTACAGTGTGACACAGTACTGATACAACTGACAGGACACTACAGTGTGACACAGTACTGAACTGACAGGACACTACAGTGTGATACAGTACTGAACTGACAGGACACTACAGTGTGATACAGTGACTGAGGACTGACAGTGACACAGTACACAGTGTGACACAGTACTGAACTGACAGGACACAGTACAGTGTGACACTACATTGATACAGTACTGAACTGACAGGACACTACAGTGTGACACAGTACTGAACTGACATATACAGTAGATATACAGTACTGTGACACTACAGTTGACACAGTACTGAACTGACAGGACACTACAGTGGCTTAACATATACAGTACTGAACTGAGATATAGTGACACTACATTATACAGTACTGAACTGACAGGACATACAGTGGATAACATATACAGTAGATATAGGACACTATTATGCAGTACTGAACTGACAGGACTACAGCAGTACTGGACACTTAACATATACAGTATGCAGTACTGAACTGACAGGACACTACAGATATAGTGCACACGCAGTACTACTGACAGGGCTTAACATATACAGTAGATATAGTGCACTATTACAGTACTGAACTGACAGGATACAGGGCTTAACATATACAGTACTGAACTACAGTGCACTATTAGTGCACTATTATGCAGTACTGAACTGACAGGATACAGGGCTTAACATATACAGTAGATATAGTGCACTATTATGCAGTACTGAACTGACAGGATACAGGGCTTAACATATACAGTAGATATAGTGCACTATTATGCAGTACTGAACTGACAGGATACAGGGCTTAACATATACAGTAGATATAGTGCACTATTATGCAGTACTGAACTGACAGGATACAGGGCTTAACATATACAGTAGATATAGTGCACTATTATGCAGTACTGAACTGACAGGATACAGGGCTTAACATATACAGTAGATATAGTGCACTATTATGCAGTACTGAACTGACAGGATACAGGGCTTAACATATACAGTAGATATAGTGCACTATTATGCAGTACTGACCGTACATGACAAAAAGCTGATTCCCACAGAGAGAAACCATACCTTACCTTCCTCTCTCATCTTGACGTACTTGCGGACGGCGATGTGTTTGCGCCAGGCCTTCTGGATGGCCCGAGCATATCCGTTATATTTCCTTTCCCTCATCTCCTCCAGCAAGAACAACTACAGAAACATATTTCACAATACTTCTAGAAATGATCATCTTTATAGTAAGAAGAACCAGACTGTTATGTGTCAGTATAGAGGTTTTCTAGGTAACGAGAGAAAGACGTACTGATTCTGGGGCCTTGATGAAGATCTTAGTCTTTCCCAGCTGGTACTGGTCCTGGTCCATGTTGACAGAGTGGAGGAGGTGCAGAACCCCCTTCCTCTCCTCCCCTGTCCACCGGGGCCATGTCTCCCTGGTCAGGATGGCGTACCTGTAGGACCGCACAAAGCCATTTTACTGGACTGGCAGAATGTCCTTAAGTCATACATACATTTTTTAAATAAATGGAACCAAAGTATTGGGTGGAATTCATTCAGATCAAAGCCAAACGCTGATTAAAACAACATGAACAAATACATTTGTACTGACGTTTGAAATCTGTGAAGCCAGCATGGAAATCCATCTCTTGGACCCCTGACCCCTATGACCTTAGGGCTCACCTCTGCAGGAACTTGGCGAAGGCTCGGCGGAATGCGTACCCGGCGCGGCGCACACGAATGTTCTCCCGCAGGCCCAGGTACTCCACCTGGTGTTTGGCCCGAGTGTCCTCCCAGTCCCGAGGCTTCTTGGTCTCGTTGGGCTTGATACAGCGGATGTAGTGGGGGGTGCACTTCATCAGGGTCTGGACCAGGTTGTTGGCTTGTTTCTGAAGGACATGGAGGTTCAATCACAGCTTGGTAGCACAGACCAGGCACTCAGAGTAGTAAACAGACTGATGGAAGAAAATATACCCCCGTACAATAACACATTCAGTGACCCGTGGCCGGGATGTTATGGAAGACAGGGGGGTGGGGAGTCACTCATCTGAGATTGGACTGGCATGTCTGTTTCCATAGCAACAATAACACATTCAGTGACCCGTGGCCGGGATGTTATGGAAGACAGGGGTGGGGGAGTCACTCATCTGAGATTGGACTGGCATGTCTGTTCCCATAGCAACAATAACACATTCAGTGACCCGTGGCCGGGATGTTATGGAAGACAGGGGGGTGGGGGAGTCACTCATCTGAGATTGGACTGGCATGTCCGTTTCCATAGCAACAATAATACTTAGTGGACAGATCTACATAAACATAACTGGTATGGTAGTATCTGTGGGGAAGGAATGGGATGGGTGGGATAATGAGCAGCAGTGCTTACAGTGTGTGGGTCTTTCCTCACTGGTTATTTGGACAAATCACGTTTTCGCAGGTGTTAACATCTTTCGAATTTTGGGAGGGGACATTTGGCCCGTAGACAGAGGGTTCCGCTCCTCGTTCCTGTTCTGCTGCTCGTTCTACCATCTCTTCTATTCCATAGCAACAATAGCACCTGACATTCAGTGAGACTTTGATCCAGAGATTATAGTAGCACACAACCGTGGATCCTTACCTTGTTCTGGGTTATGGAAGACAGATCCTTACCTTGGGGTACAGGGGAGTCACTCATCTGAGATTGTAGACTGGCATGTCTGTTCTGGGTCTACAGAGATTAACAATAGATCCTTACCTTGTTCTGGCTCTACAGTGACCCGTGGGCCGGGATGTTATGGAAGACAGGGTGTGGGATCCTTCCTGTTCTGAGATATAGTAGACAACCATGTCCTTACCTTGTTCTTCCATAGCAACAATAATACTTAGTGGACAGATCTACACCGTGTCAGACTTACCTTGTTCTGGTCTACAGAGATTATGTAGCACACAAGGTCAGATCCTTACCTTGTTCTGGGTCTACAGAGATTATAGTAGCACACAACCGTGTCAGCAGAGATTATAGTAGCACACAACCGTGTCAGATTAGTGCTTACAGATCCTTACCTTGTTCTGGGTCTACAGAGATTATAGTAGGTGTCTTTCCTGTTCTGGTCTATTTGTAGACAAATCACGTTCTTCTACAGAGGTGTTAACTTACCTTGTTCTTCTACAGAGATTTTGGGAGATCCTTACCTTGTTCTGGACATTTAGGCAACCGTGTCAGATCCAGTTCTGGGTTCCGCTCCTCGTTACCTTGTTCTGGCTCTACAGAGATTATAGTAGCACCATCTCCTTACCTTGTTCTTCTACAGAGATTATGGACCCAGAACAGAGATTAATCAAGCACTTGTTCTGGACCATTATAGTAGCACACAACCGTGTCAGACTTTGTTCTGGGTCTACAGAGATTATAGTAGCACACAACCGTGTCAGATCCTTACCTTGTTCTGGGTCTACAGAGATTATAGTAGCACACAACCGTGTCAGATCCTTACCTTGTTCTGGGTCTACAGAGATTATAGTAGCACACAACCGTGTCAGATCCTTACCTTGTTCTTGTTCTGGGTCTACAGAGATTATAGTAGCACACAACAGATCCTTACCTTGTTCTGTCTCAGAGATTATAGTAGATCCTTACCTTGTTCTGGCTCTACAGAGATTATAGTAGCACACAACCGTGTCAGATCCTTACCTTGTTCTGGGTCTACAGAGATTATAGTAGCACACAACCGTGTCAGATCCTTACCTTGTTCTGGCTCTACAGAGATTATAGTAGCACACAACAGATCCTTACCTTGTTCTGGCTCTACAGAGATTATAGTAGCACACAACCGTGTCAGATCCTTACCTTGTTCTGGCTCTACAGAGATTATAGTAGTAGATCCTTACCTTGTTCTGGCTCTACAGAGATTATAGTACAACAACCGTGTCAGATCCTTACCTTGTTCTGGCTCTACAGAGATTATAGTAGCACACAACCGTGTCAGATCCTTACCTTGTTCTGGGTCTACAGAGATTATAGTAGCACACAACCGTGTCAGATCCTTACCTTGTTCTGGGTCTACAGAGATTATAGTAGCACACAACCGTGTCAGATCCTTACCTTGTTCTGGCTCTACAGAGATTATAGTAGCACACAACCGTGTCAGATCCTTACCTTGTTCTGGCTCTACAGAGATTATAGTAGCACACAACCGTGTCAGATCCTTACCTTGTTCTGGGTCTACAGAGATTATAGTAGCACACAACCGTGTCAGATCCTTACCTTGTTCTGGGTCTACAGAGATTATAGTAGCACACAACCGTGTCAGATCCTTACCTTGTTCTGGGTCTACAGAGATTATAGTAGCACACAACCGTGTCAGATCCTTACCTTGATCTTGCTACTGGCGGTGGTAGGACGGCCCTTTTTCTCTGCCTCTAGGTTTTCTGGGAAAAGGGATTTTATGAAGGCACTGCCCAAACACAGACAGAGAGAGAGAGGCTGGTCAGTGGCGGACTATGTAATTATCATATAGTATACCTATTATAACACGTCTCACTACCCTTACAATTCACTGCTCTGCATCAGCTCAATGATGTCGTTGAAGAGCACATCTCTGTTCCTCTCACAGAAGCCACTGACATCATAGGACACCTGAGAGAGAGAGAGAGAAAGAGAGAAGCTATCAGTTTTTCATTTCAGCATTTTCCCTCTAACACATTCTGATATTTGGGATATATGGGCTCCATGTTCTCCAAACCCCCACCAGGGGGCAATGTACCAAATTAGATCAAAGAGCTGTAATCTTTGGAATGTTGGATCAGGTTGCAATGAGGATGCATTGTAAAAGGCCCATAGTGTTGTACTGTATGGTGTCCGTGCCTTGCCAGCGTAGTGGTGCACTATGAAGCCTTTATTCCAGCTGTTGAAGTGCTCATGGGAGCTGATTCCCGCTTGTAGCTTCTGGATCAGGGTCTGGTCTGCGCCCTCCCCCTTAGCATGCATGGTGGCACACACATCGTCCAAGATACTCATGATGCCTGGGGGGTTCTGGGTAATAAGAACAGGGTATATCAAGAACTATACCACACACACAACATCTACTGGTACTGTAACGAGTTCACCTGAATTACAGGCAAAATGTCTGGTCAACTTCAGCAATGGCCAAATATGATCACTCACCAGTTTGGATTCAATGAGGTCACACACGATTTTGTTGTTAAAGTACTCGATCGGCGTCCACTTGATCCCTTCCTGCACATACTCCTCCTACAAGAAACAACGTCAGTATCTGGGAAAACAGGCCAAAGTAATGTAGACGTATCACAAGACGAAAGAGTGAAACAAGTCATGTAGAGTTATAACTTACCTGCTCAGCTTTTAACGTGAGCTCAATGAAAATCTGCTGCAGCTTCTCATTCACAAAGTTGATGCAGAACTGCTCAAAGCCGTTTTTCTATTAGTGTTAAATAGAGATGTGAAGGAAAATGTTATGTTTGTGCTTTTCTAATAACCAATTCGACTGGGTTGATGCAAGTTACTGATGGATCATGCCTGGGAGGAATCCTCACTATCAGTATAAGCAATGTGGCAGTACACCTACAACCAAGTTACTGATGGATCATACCTGGGAGGAATCCTCACTATCAGTATAAGCAATGTGGCAGTACACCTACAACCAAGTTACTGATGGATCATGCCTGGGAGGAATCCTCACTATCAGTATAAGCAATGTGGCAGTACACCTACAACCAAGTTACTGATGGATCATGCCTGGGAGGAATCCTCACTATCAGTATAAGCAATGTGGCAGTACGCCCACAACCATGTTACTGATGGATCATGCTTGGGAGGAATCCTCACTATCAGTATAAGCAATGTGGCAGTACACCCACAACCAATTTACTGATGGATCATGCCTGGGAGGAATCCTCACTATCAGTATAAGCAATGTGGCAGTACACCCACAACCAAGTTACTGATGGATCATGCCTGGGAGGAATCCTCACTATCAGTATAAGCAATGTGGCAGTACACCCAGAACCTTGTTTTGAGACAGGAATATCTCAGTTTCAAGGTGTCAGCTTGGAGAGAAGAAGCCTTGTGAGGTATTGGTCGGTCACAAGCATGAACCAAAAGATAATGATGAATGAATAATGAATAAGCTAAATGATGGAAATATAACTTGTCTGTGTAAGCGGTATTTAACAGACCCAACGGACTGCCCCGGCAGAGATAATACTTGGTGCTTTGTTTGTTGGAACCTCTCCAGCTTGATGATAATAAACAATCATTCATTTAAGGTTGACTTCAGGTGTCCCAGGTGGTCATTCCCACAACAGAGAGCATACGTAGCATTAACGATTTTGTATGAATAAAAAGCAGTTACATTTCAACGTAACTGGAGGTGGCAATTAGGTGTGCAGGACACCATGTGATTAGGTGTACAGGTCATATGTGATTAGGTTTGCAGGACACATGTGATTAGATGTGCAGGATGTTGTTAGGACACATGTGATTAGGTGTGCAGGACACATGTGATTAGGTGTGCAGGACTCATGTGATTAGGTGTGCAGGACACCATGTGATTAGGTGTACAGGTCATATGTGATTAGGTTTGCAGGACACATGTGATTAGATGTGCAGGATGTTGTTAGGACACGTGTGATTAGGTGTGCAGGACACGTGTGATTAGGTGTGCAGGACACGTGTGATTAGGTGTGCAGGATGTTGTTAGGACACATGTGATTAGGTGTGCAGGACTCATGTGATTAGATGTGCAGGATGTTGTTAGGACACATGTGATTAGGTGTGCAGGATGTTGTTAGGACACATGTGATTAGGTGTGCAGGACACATGTGATTAGGTGTGCAGGATGTTGTTAGGACACATGTGATTAGGTGTGCAGGATGTTTCAGGACACATGTGATTAGGTGTGCAGGATGTTGTTAGGACACATGTGATTAGGTGTGCAGGATGTTGTTAGGACACATGTGATTAGGTGTGCAGGATGTTGTTAGGACACATGTGATTAGGTGTGCAGGACACATGTGATTAGGTGTGCAGGACACGTGTGATTAGGTGTGCAGGACACATGTGATTAGGTGTGCAGGACATGTGTGATTAGGTGTGCAGGACACATGTGATTAGATGTGCAGGATGTTGTTAGGACACATGTGATTAGGTGTGCAGGACTCATGTGATTAGATGTGCAGGATGTTGTTAGGACACATGTGATTAGATGTGCAGGATGTTGTTAGGACACATGTGATTAGATGTGCAGGATGTTGTTAGGACACATGTGATTAGATGTGCAGGATGTTGTTAGGACACATGTGATTAGATGTGCAGGATGTTGTTAGGACACATGTGATTAGATGTGCAGGATGTTGTTAGGACACATGTGATTAGATGTGCAGGATGTTGTTAGGACACATGTGATTAGATGTGCAGGATGTTGTTAGGACACATGTGATTAGGTGTGCAGGATGTTGTTAGGACACATGTGATTAGATGTGCAGGATGTTGTTAGGACACATGTGATTAGGTGTGCAGGATGTTGTTAGGACACATGTGATTAGATGTGCAGGATGTTGTTAGGACACATGTGATTAGATGTGCAGGATGTTGTTAGGACACATGTGATTAGGTGTGCAGGATGTTGTTAGGACACATGTGATTAGGTGTGCAGGACACATGTGATTAGCTGTGCAGGATGTTGTTAGGACACATGTGATTAGGTGTGCAGGACACATGTGATTAGGTGTGCAGGACACATGTGATTAGGTGTGCAGGACACATGTGATTAGGTGTGCAGGACACATGTGATTAGCTGTGCAGGATGATTAGGTTGCAGGACACATGTGATTAGGTGTGCAGGACACATGTGATTAGGTGTGCAGGTGTGCAGGACACATGTGATTAGGTGTGCAGGACACATGTGATTAGGTGTGCAGGACACATGTGATTAGGTGTGCAGGACTCATGTGATTAGCTGTGCAGGACACATGTGATTAGCTGTGCAGGACACATGTGATTAGCTGTGCAGGAAGTTGTTAGGTCACATGTGATTAGGTGTGCAGGACTCATGTGATTAGCTGTGCAGGACTCATGTGATTAGCTGTGCAGGACTCATGTGATTAGCTGTGCAGGATGTTAGGACACATGTGATTAGGTGTGCAGGACACATGTGATTAGGTGTGCAGGACACATGTGATTAGCTGTGCAGGATGTTGTTAGGACACATGTGATTAGCTGTGCAGGATGTTGTTAGGACACGTGTGATTAGGTGTGCAGGACACATGTGATTAGGTGTGCAGGACACATGTGATTAGGTGTGCAGGACACATGTGATTAGGTGTGCAGGACACATGTGATTAGGTGTGCAGGACACATGTGATTAGGTGTGCAGGACACATGTGATTAGGTGTGCAGGACACATGTGATTAGGTGTGCAGGACACATGTGATTAGGTGTGCAGGACACATGTGATTAGGTGTGCAGGACACATGTGATTAGGTGTGCAGGACACATGTGATTAGGTGTGCAGGACACATGTGATTAGGTGTGCAGGACACATGTGATTAGGTGTGCAGGACACATGTGATTAGGTGTGCAGGACACATGTGATTAGGTGTGCAGGTCATGTGATTAGGTGTACAGGTCATGTGATTAGGTGTGCAGGTCATGTGATTAGGTGCAGGACACATGTGATTAGGT